>NW_023339718.1:27050591-27054392 GCF_004916995.1 Morone saxatilis
AAAGTACTTAATCAGGAATGTGTGACCTGATCTGTTTCAACCATTTATTTAGTTAAAATAACTTATTGCATTACAGTGTGATGTGGTGACCCCATGACCTGTTTCTGTAACCCTACACACATTTTGCACTAGTACACAAACAAACAGCATCCTCAGGACCAACCTCACTTCACACACAAATGATCTTCCAATCAACAGAGAGAGGAAACAGAGAGAAAGAGATATAGGATGTAGGTATATGTATAATATGTATATGTATGACCACACACACCACACACAGACACATCTATCTGCATACACAGTTTTTCTGTTTTTGTTCCATTTCACCCTCTGTTTACTGCATACCCACCAGCTGGAACTCATGTTGTATCCCTGTTTGTTCCTGACTCCTTTGTTTTTCTCATTTGTCTTACTTACTTATATTTAATCTCTTTTGACTGTTTATGTGTTCTTGTTCTGGCCTCCACTTGTTTTGTAACAACTAATGGCACAATAGAAAAATAAAAAAAAATCACTTAATAAACAGATAAAACAAACAGACAGAGGGAAAAAAGAGATTGTCATATACAGCATTTTAGTGGCCCTGGCCTATCTTTTAGTGCACTGGTTAGGCCTATATCTTAGCCTTTTGTTCAGAAAACTAAATTAAATGTATATTTTTAAAGTTTAGATTGTTATTTAAGATGTGAACTTTGAAGAGCTGAACACAAGCTATATTCACAGAGCCTTCACTCTCTGATAAACAGCCTCATGCTGCATTAGAAAAGTTCAAACAACCAAAAAGCGAATATAACAATGAGAGAAAACACTGAATCGAAACTGAAGACTATTAAGTTATTCACAATGATTGTAAAAAAAAACAACAAAAAAAAACCATTACCAATAGAGAATTGTATTGAGAGTTACTCAGGAAAACTGATCATCTTACACAAACTTCTTGCAGTTATTGTGTTCACTATTTGGGTTAATTGTACATTTTATCATTTGTTCTGTACTAGGGAAAATTATTGGGGCAGATAAATTATCAGCTGATAATGGAACATTTATATTATGAATTATCAGGATAATTAAATTACAGCTGATCAAATATCGGTCCATAATAATTTTTATTTATTTTGAACTGATAAGCTTTATGTTCTGTGAAACTGTTTGGTAAAACTGATATCAGATAGGTTTGGTTAAATCAGAGCTATGGAATATTAAATCATCCATCTTTGCTCACTACATCTTAGCCTTTCTTGACATCAAGTGTGTAAAAACTACAGTTTATAAATTTCTTTTTAAATACATCAGTGTGAAACGATCAGTTATCTTATGTGTATCGGCCACAAGAAGCAGGTAATTATCAGCTATCCATATTGTGCATCCCTATTCTGTGCTGTTATTGTAATGCATTGAATATAATATAAAATATCCATAAAATATATTATCTATTTTAGTTTTCTCAATAATAGAAAGGGGCTCCTTTAAGGAAAAAGGTTGGGAACCACTTATCTAATGCCACCCCAGGGCCTCTTCACTCTTGCTGGGTAATATAATGAAGGTTGGAGCCTATAGGGGTGGCTGCTTTAGACTTGTTTCTCAAATATAATGATGATTTATTGATGTTAATTTATGTCAACACAGAAGATGTGGTAGATGTTATGTTATGCTACACTGCAACCTTAACCTAGTTTTTTAAAAGAAATCAACATACTGCAGCTGCTACTGTTCATGTTCCCGAATCCATGTGTGAGTGTGTGTTTTGTCGCATAATGAGCTGAGAACAGTGTGTGTATAAGCAGCACAAATATTCAGGTGTCCCCTTCAGCCCTCTGTGCAGATGTGCTGCCCTTCAGACTAAATAGACTAAGAGAACAGAACAGACTAAATATATGTCTTTAAACATGCTGCTTCCTCACTGTCCTTAATCAAATTGTTTTTCAGGACTACCTGTTCTAATAGTCGGTGTAACACTGGCAGTATCAGTGGACGAGTACAAGGCAGATGATCACTGCTGGCTCAATGTGAAGACTGACACCATTTGGGCCTTTGTGGGACCTGTTATATTTGTCTTGGCGGTATGTAATCTGTGTGTGTATGTTTTGCCTCCTGTACCTCCTGACATTCCTTTATATGTGGGCCACTTGAACAACCTTTGCCTTTAAAAAGACTACACTCTTTAAAGATCCTTTAGACACGTATTAAGACATACAAATAGCCTGCTTGGAACAGTAATGTGTGTCTAATATGTTTCCCTCCAGTCAAAAATGAAAACAAGACAGAATAAAAGAATGATGCTAAATGTATTTGTTAAAATGCACAGTTGGAAGAAAAAATAAACCTTATATAGTACAATGTCTCTTTTTAGTAATTAAAGTTCCTCTCCAGTCAGAAACCAGTGTTTCTTCTTGTCCCTACAGTGTGCTGTTTGAATGCTGTCTGTGCAGAATTTGACTCTAGTTTTCACATTCATCTGCTGAAAGTGGAAAGGGTTCGGGTTGGCTGATGTACTGTACATGTTACAATTGGGCAGTGCTGTCCATTGTTCTTGAAACGGAGGAGATCAACAGACAGACAGAACACATCGGATACCTGCTTGATTTTTGTGGTTATTAACATAACGTTACTTTTGTTTCTTCTCCTGTCTTCTCTCTTTTGTGAGTGCTCTGATTAATAATGTATTCTTTCATTTTGAAACAGTAGCCTCATTTCATTGTTATTTAGCCTTTCTGAAACTATTGCATGGTTAAATCAATACATTTTAGTTTAGGGTAAAAACAGCACCCTTAGTCACTTCCTCCTGGCGCCTGGCCTGAAGCAGACCATTTTTATATATGTCATCATATATGTCTGGAGGGGGTCTTTAAAGAGTGTAAAAAGTGTAAATGAGAAGGGCCAATAATAACAACAATCAATATTCAGTTTATACGGTGACAGCTTTCACTCTATGTTGAAGGTCACTGCAATATTTGACACTTTCACCATGAAGTGCACTTTAAAGGTCCAGTGTGTAACATTTAGGAGGATCTATTGTCAGAAATGGAATCTAATATTTATAGCTATGTTTCCATTAGTGTTTTATCTGAAAATAAGAATTGTTGTGTTTTTGTTACCTGAGAATGAGACACTGAGGGTGTAGTTGTGATCTGCAACCGATAGACGCCACTTAATCCTACAAACTGGACCTTTAAAGAGTTTTTGACCACTTGTGGCACTATGAAGCAATGTTTTGATGAATGAGTCCCCTTTGTGTTCTATGACTTCCTGCCCTAACCCACTAGCCAAAGGCAGAGAAGTAGAAGAGCTATCTAACCAAATATTCAAGAACTTGGCTTTACAAATGTTATATGATGAAGGAAATGCATTTAAAAAATGTATTAGGCCTCAGGGATACACACAATGCATTTTAGACTAGGACTAAATGCAAACATGACTGAGTTTATTTACCTTTGAAAAGAAACATTAAAAAAATGACATAATCCTTGAATTATCACAGCACAGAAGATCATGAAGATGCGGCTTTGGCATTTCCCTCTGATATGTTCTATGTTTCCATTTGAGATGGAAAAGAATGTCCAGCTGAGTGCTGTTTACTGTGATGTGATTTGGTGCAGTCTGAGTAGGAGGGTAAACTTTCCCTCCTCTACATGTGAGCTTGAGGCCAAGTGGATCTGCAGAGGCACGTCTCGTGTTTGCTGGAGGCCATGTTGATGCTATTGTCCTCTGCCTGCAGGTCAATGCAGTAGTGCTGTGTCGGGTTGTCATGGTGACCGTTTCCAGCGCTCGTCGTCGTGCTAAGATGCTCAGTCCAAGCTCGGC
>NW_023339718.1:27054492-27056650 GCF_004916995.1 Morone saxatilis
TTTGAGTTAGACCTGCTCTATTTGAAAAGTGTCCTGAGATACCTTCTGTTATGAATTGGCGCTATACAAATAAAACTGAATTGAATTAAATTGAATTGAATTGTACCAGCCCTTCACGCTGCCCCTCGGTTCATCCTCTGTCTAAAACTTTCTCAAGTAGGAAGACTCAAATCACAACAATTATAAGGACTATGATGTTAGTTCATATACAATAACACTATGTGAATGTGACAAAAATTAGGTTCCTCTGGCTCCTCCTTGTGTTCCTAATTGCCACTGGGCCTGACAAAAGCAACAAATCTCAACTGATTTACAACTGTCAGGATATAGTCAACGTTTTAGCCAATATCTAAGAATTTACGGTAAACGTTTATTACTTGCAAATAGATACGTTCAGTTCAACATTCACCAAAAACGATACCCTTTTTTAGCACTTTCATGCACAGCTATTACGTGTCTGTTTACCTGGAAGGCATTTAGAGCGATGAAGACATAGGTGACTACGACAGACAGATGGACCAGTACTCCACACAGCCAGGTCAGACCCAGCACTGGCAGCAGGATAAGAACTGGGCGGGTCACAGCCCTGCAAACACACAAAATGCACATATATGAGTCATAAATGCAGTATGCACTTAAATTACACATACATATTCACAAATACACATGCACAAAAATGACGAGGTCTAATAGAAACAAAACTTCACATTATGTTGTTGTACCACTGATTCCTCAGTATACCTTCTCTTTGTCAACCATTTTAGAAAACATGAGTATAGACCCACAGACAGAGCCAGCAGAGTGGAGTTTTCAAGGTATTTTGATGACATTTTCTTCTCAAATATTTCCTCCTTGAATCCCCATCAAACATCTCTACACAGCTATACGCCTACCACAGTCATACTCCTGTTCCTTTCAATGATCCTGATGCTTATGCGGCCATTTCATGGGGCAAGGCGGAAAAGGTCTCCTTTGTTCAAACCACTATTGTTGTCACACTGCTGCACCTGGGTAGAGAGATTAAGTTTTCAGACTGCACTGTGTTTGCAAGGACAAAGACAGCACCCACTTCCCTCTCTTCCCTTTTATTTTTGAAAGTCGTTTTCCCTCTATCTCCTGAATTCATGTAACACTCTGAAAGCTGGCACAGACATCTACTTTCAGTCTGTTTGTAAGGGAATGAAGAGACCCAGCGAGAGGAGGTATAGTGCTGTAGCATTTGCATCAGGCTAAAACAAATGTACGAAAAGAAAACCTGGACAGAAGCGAGCTGCTGCATGCTGGGTTGAAGGACTTTTTACTTGAATATGAAAAGAGAACCAAGTCTCTCCTCAGCCATAAGACATATTCTAATTCAAGTGTACTGAATTGTCTGAAAAAGCACATTAAGCCTCAAAATGCATACAAATGCCTTATAATCCATTTACATATAATCATCAGTTCTATTCTACAATATGAGGAAGATTTAGATTGGCCTCCACCCAAATACAGTGGAGTTGAAAAGTGTTTTATTTATGGTGTTCACGTTAAAAAATTACATAAAAAATAAATTCAAAATGTATCTCTTTCCTAATTAAATCCTGTACCTAATATGTGGCCTTATGGAGATTGACTCACTACTGGAGCCAGTCTTAAATGGACATTGGAGGAACTGCAGCTTTTGTTACTTCCCTGTTAGCTCTGCGCTCAAATGACAGTTGACCAAACCTCGGGCAAAACTTTAGTCAACTTTCTCCTTTCCTGCCATCAACATATAATAGACGTCACGTCTCACTTCCTCCCACTGGCTCAGCTGTCAATCATGACATGAAACCCCCTTTTTATAGCTTCAAATAACTAATTAAAACCAAACTTATTAGAAAGATTAATTCTTGAATATACATCGGTGTGATAAAAAATACCTAAAATGACAGAAACCATCTCTGGAAAAATGTATGACGTGTAATTAGTATTTTTAATTTGGCCCATGTCCTATCTGTTAGCATGGAGGCAGCGGGCTTTATGACCTAGTCCCAGTCAGCCACCAGGGGGCGATATAAATGTTTTGGCTTCACTTTTAGAGAGCTGTCATGTCTTTGTTTCCTTTACTTAGATATGCTATGCTAGTCTTGTCTACATATTTTGAATACACCGATCAGCCATAAGATTGTGAGCACTG
>NW_023339718.1:27056746-27057067 GCF_004916995.1 Morone saxatilis
TCCAACAGACGAGCTACTGTAGCTCAAACTGCTGAAACTGTTAACAAAACGTAGCTAGCTTTTCACTAACATTAGCTTACAAATCTAGAAGTGATTGATGTAGATCTAGCTAATTAGGTTAGGTTGATAATTGATATATAAATAAAAATATTATATGATTTTCAACACAGACAAGCACACTTTTTTTCCAGGGTGACAAAGTCAGGACCTGCCCTACTATGCCTTGATTGGCTAGTACTTGTTGCCTTCACTGGTTTGGTTGGTTAGGTTTAGGCATTAGGAGTGATATATACATAGACATATATACATAGACATATATAC
>NW_023339718.1:27057167-27060552 GCF_004916995.1 Morone saxatilis
CAGCATCAAATTATTATCAGTATCAGGATTTTGAAATGATTGTGCAAACGACTGTGTCTATTTCGAAGAAAGAACCACACTGACTTGGAAGAAATACCTTCTTTTGTGGAAAAGGAGCTGTCTGGTAGTGGTCAACTGCAAGGCTATCGGTGGTTACATCTGCGTGCCATTCAAAGAGGTTGTGTTGTTTCTCAGGAAACAATGAGGAAGATCATCAAGATTTTGGATCCAGAGGGAGTGGAACTCCGGCGAGCACGGTGTCTCCGACGTCGGCAGTACAACAGCAGGACAGCAGGACTGCCCAACGCACTGTGGCATATGGATTCCTATGATAAACTGAAACCGTATGGCATTGCAATTAATGGCTGCATTGACGGATTTAGTCGTCACATAATGTGGATGGAAGCATATCACACTAACAGTGACCCAAAAGTAATTGCGGACTACTTCATAAACACAGTGACACGCATTGGAGGCTGTCCACAGCAGGTGCGAGCCGACCCAGGTACGGAAAATGGGCATGTCAGAGAAATGCAGCTGTTCCTGAGAGTCATGGTGGGGGATCTTGCGTAAACAGTGTGCAATTTTGGATGGACATTTTTAAAACCCTCAGAGATGATGGATATTTCACTGGTGACTTCTTGGACAAAAACCTGATGCAGTTCTGCTTCCTCAACCTTATCCAGGTAATTGCTAAATAAAAGGCATGATTATTTACAGTATACTGTTTATGAATCAAAATGACAAACATTCATACAGTTATAGAGAATCCGCAGGCTAAGCTAGCTAAAAATCTAAATTGTCTTGTGTTGTCATGGCAACGTGATGCAGTGTTCTAGAGGGGTAATAGGGTACTATGAGCTCTTTGAGATATGAAGCGGCCTGACCATGTAAAGCTTTATAGGTGAAAAGGAGGATTTTAAATTCTATTCTGAATTTTACAGGGATAACAATGATCACAGCCTTCCTCTGTACAAAATAGTTTCAGTTGCCTAAACTGGAGGTGGAAAATGCTCAATTGATCATTCTTGTGAAGGTTGTGTGTGTTCAGGAAGGCACTGACAAATGATGTTATCTTAAAGATGTGGGCGGCATCATAAAATGCTCATATGGGTTGTTGTGGAAGGTAACATGCCCAGTTCCTGCTTTGTGATTTAGTTTGGAAGACTTGTTGAGTTTGATACTACAAAGGTAAACTCACTCTTAGTGTACCGTAGATAGTCTGATTGAGACCACAAGAGGGGTTTTCTTCACAAAAGTGGCAGCTAAAGGCTGGTCAAGATGGTCCAGCAGCCTCTGAAACCCCCTAGCCCCAAATGTTTCTTGGTCTGAACTAGGGGAGATGAATCTCTGTAACTTTCTGAAAGCGAAAAGGTGACAATTACGCCCACTGAGAATATAAACAGCATTTGAACTTCTCTCTCCAGCTTCTGCTTTTTTTTTGTTACACAACTATTTCTGTCACTTGTCATGCTTACAACACAATGAATGCCTTCCAGGAGAGACTTTCTGAAAATGTGCACTCTTATTCAAAAGGTTATCGCGTCTCCACCTTCTCTACGATGGCAGGCTTTTCACACCGCCTACGAGTGCGGCTGTTAAAATCTACGCTGCCGGCGGTGAAGGGAAAACATTTTTGTAGTCCATCCACTTCTTCAGTACATGGCTGGACATACAGGAGGTTAACCAAACTGCAATCTTAGAGAAGTTGCTGTTATGTCTGGAACAGATTCCCCCTGTTATAGAGAGAGAAAGAGAGAGATCCAATTTGGATTCAGTTCAGCCACACCCTGCTGAATCTGAGTGAAGATCGTGCCAGAAGGGAGTAGAAAACCACACAGATCGAGAGCATGAAATGCTATTTTGCAATGTGTTTCTCTCTTTGTTGGTCAAGAGAAAAGCAGTTTGACAGAGATGACAGAGTGCAGCACTAAATCGACTTGATAAAGATACTGTCGATAAAAACTGTATGAATGCCGTTTATTGTTTTCCACTTGTGCTTCCTGATGTGTCTGTTTCCTCTCCACAGGGCCTGTATATCTTCCTAGTGTATGCCGTTTACAACAGTGAGGTAAGGAGGCGTTCAGTCCATTGTCAGCGCTGCTGTATGTCGCCACTGCGGCTCTCTGAGCATCAGAATGTATCTTTGTATGGAATGTGAGGCTGCCAGCCTTTTGGATGAACCAGTGGGTGTAAACGCTGCTTCTCATTTAGGTGAGGAATGCCATAAAGAGGATCAAAGAAAGGAGGAAGGCCTTATCTTTCACGGTGAGTGAGTAAAAAGCACACAGCAATGATCAGGTCCATCAGTACAGAAAATACATTACCTCCTTACAAACGTTTATTGTACTAGAACTCTTGCTTTTGTGTGGGCAGTTTTTTGAGTATTAGTACTAGACTAGAACACATATTATACATCATACTTTATTATCAAATCATCACCTTGCAGCACTGTGATTGGTTTGTGGTGTTTTGTCAGAACTGTTCCCAGCCAACCAGCTTCCTACCCTCTCAGAGAACCCCAATTACTTCCTGGGGCCGCAGTCCTCCGACCCCTTCCAGCCCTGAGACCAGTGAGACCTCTGGACTCCCCAGCTCGACCTCCACATCATTGGTCATCAAGAATGGTAGGCTGCATAACCTGGGTCCAGGGCCATTTTTGAGCATTTTGGGGCCATAAGCGACATCTTACACTGGGGCCCCTGTCCAAACCCAAACCACCACAACCTACAGTGTCAGGTCTACCAGTCAATATTGTAATATCCCAGAATGAAAAATGAATGACTAGGCATACTCTATTGTCAATAAAACTGTAAATTACAAGATTATTCTAATGCAGTATAAAATAGGACATTCTCTGTTGGTAAAGAACATTGTGGCTGACGATCTAATGATCAGAAACCTGGATGCTGTTATGATCATGTATGCGGAGATATGAATAACCTGGTTTCTCATGTTCCATGTAACCTCATGTAAATGCTTTATTCAAAATATGAGCAAAAAAAGGATAGGACTAAAAAACCAATATATTTGTGTTATGTTTAATGCACTTGATTGAGTGATCATCGAACCTTCAACTAACTGTCATTAAAGACACAGCCAGAGGTGTAGCTAGGAATTCTAAGTTCCCTGTGGTCACAATGGTAGTTGTAGTTCTCTGTTTGTAGTGCTCCACAGTACTACATCGGGTTTTGACTCATAAAGAAGTGACAGCAAACATACATTTATTTAATGATTTTTTTAATTATTATTAGTTATTCTTAGGGACCTGGGGTTGAAAAGAAAATTTTAAAAAGTTTGTCCAAAAACTTTAGAATCCCCCCTCCATATTATAGTTCATTGAGGGTCAATGATTGTAAATGGTAAATGGACTCTACTTATATAG
>NW_023339718.1:27060652-27064206 GCF_004916995.1 Morone saxatilis
ATTGCCTAAGGGAAGCATACATAAGGTGAATATAATTGGTCCAAGCACAGAACCTTGTGGAACTCCATGACTAACTTTAATGTTTACAATGAGGATATATGTAAAACTAAGTAGGGAGCTGTTGATTGGGTAGAACAGTAGATAAGCTGCACACTTTAGAAGAGATCACAGGAATTCAGTCAGTATGTGTGTGATTGTTCACATGCATACATGTGATTAAGGCAGTGATGTGAATAAGGTGGAGTCCAAGAAGACACAGTGTTCTGATTATGTTCGGGTGATTATGCTTCTAATCAGAGTGAGTATAATCTCAGTCAGATATGTGTTCCAATGCTGAAGGCTATGACTCCATCTGAGTTTTCATTGTTTTGTTATTTATAAATGCTCTGTGGGCTACAGACAAACTTCCTGCCACTATAGTGGCTGTGGATCATGTGTTGTGTCTTTCTCTGGCAAAACAAGTTTTTTTTAATTCTCTACTTTGCTGAAACTGCAGCAGACAGAGGCTTTAAAGTGACAGTTCACCCCAGAATCAAAAATACATAATTTTCCTCTTACTTGTGGCACTACTTATCCTTTAAGAATGTTTTGGTGTGAGTTGTTGAGTTTTGGCGATACTGGCTGTAGAGATAAGATGAGATGACCCTTGACTAGTGGTGCTCAAAGTGTCAATAAAACACATTTCAAGAAATTATGACCTAGTAACTCAACCGACCTTGTTGTGAGCACTTTTTATGTAAGAACTATTTTCTTTCTATGTATCACTCAACAGAAGGAAGAGTTGTCTACTCATGGATGAAAGACATGTGCTTGTGACAGCGGAGTATATAAAAATTAATGGTGTCCTCCTCAGCAGAGTAACATTAGCTAGCTCACCTACCACCGAGATAGCTAACGTTCAGCTATGATTGGCGGGTTGGAGCCCTTAAAAAAATGCCTGACCACCCCCAGCTGTCACCCCAGTTTGGTGTCAAATGCTGTCAAATTTAACACATTAATTTAGATTCATTTAAAAAAAAGTTCAAAAGTTCAATAAATAAATACATGTCTACAGGTAGATTTAGAAATAAAACAATGTATTGATTTTAAATGGCACCTTCTATATATTTCTGTTCAATGCTTTATTAATGTGCCACAATGATGTTTTTGAGTTCAAATTCATTTGGGGGCTTTTTCAAGCAAATATTAATATATGTGACTAAATCAGCATATATTTCTGCCACCCCTTAAAGTCTCCATGCCACCCTTTGGACGCCCCATGAATATTTCTCTAGATCTGCCCCCTGTTCGGTAAATATGTATTTTGATTTGGGGGTGATTTGTCCCTTCAAGTTTGTAATGCAAGTAATGTAATAATTTAACTGTAATTAAGCACAGTATAATTGCAACACTTGAACAAACACTCTGTAGCATTGAAACAGAATTATTAACAGTCATGTTATAGACAACTCATGAAAAGATTAAATTGTTTTAACTTTGATTATTGGGTATAACTACAGTATATAAATGTAAACATCCAATGACAGAGATATAGTACACACTGTCATGTGTATGTTTAACCTGTCACATAGCATTACCTACAGTAATGATTTAAAATCTAAAAGTGTGCCTAATAAATCAGTACTACATGTATTGAAATTTAGTGGACAGAAGCAGAAATAGGAGATTTGGTGAATTCATCAACCTTAGCAGATTTATCAGCCACCACCACTGGACTCCATGGGGCGATTTATCAACTGCTTAGGGCGGATACCCCTCAAACACAAAAATCTAAGGCTTTCTGTCTTAATAATGACTAAATCAACACAATTACCATTTAGCATTGTTAAGTAAAGTAACTGAACAAATAGTATTTAAGTGAAGTGCAAGTGGTGGATTTCTTTTCTGACAATAACTTACCTAATAGCTGTCAGCATGCATACAGAGAAGGCCATTTAGCTCATGGTTCAAGCATTATCTCTTAGGAAGAAAACAGAAAGTATTCCTTAATGGCAGCTATTCAAAAAGGTATGTTATAGGCTGTCTCTTTACACTACATTGGAGTGTCATTAGTAACAAGAACCTGTCCAGTATGGCTCATCAGATACATATGGCCTCTGTGCATGGTTATTAGGACAAGAAGTGCAGCCTCTGGTCACATAACACTCCCAGCTCTAAGAACAAATATTGTTGGAATTCTCTGCCCATAGATGGCACATCTACTGTTAATAGCAAAACAACTTTCAGAAAGCATATAAAGAAATATCTCACCATGGAACAGGCTAAGAACATACTCCTATATGTATACTACTATTTTTCTTTTCTTCTCCTTTTATTTTAATGTATATTATTATATTATTATATTTTTGTTAGGTGATTATCTGTTATCAATATTTTATTTCCAGTTGTTTGTATTTTCTTATTATATGTTTGTACTGTATCTTTGATGTCCAGGACCCCAGGAAAACTAGACAAAACAAAATCATCAATAAACAATCATATATCATGTTATAATAAACAATTATTATTACTTCATTCACTTGTCTCTCCTGAAAATAATATCAGTTTAGTGAATTGAAAGCTGTGTTGAAATGTTGTTATTCAGCCCTGCTTGCTCTTACTGTCTTGGCTCTCAGACTCTCTCTCAGTCATACTTTACTTTTATAGGCCGTGGAAGCAGCTCAGTAACAAAAACGTTTTTTTGGTAACGAGAAGAAGATAGGCTGGCTCAGCATCATCCTCCTACCTACATAAGGAAGAACTCCTACTGTAATGTTATCTGCCCTCAGCTGGACACTGGCAGTAAATCTAAATTAACTAGCAGCTCTCTGGGGGTCACCCAGGGGCTAGCGCTCCTTTTGATTAATTAAAGACCGGGGAAGAGCATGGAGGGGTGTGTGGGGTAAGAAAAGACAAGGAGAGAGAGACCGAGAGGTGTACGGAATGGACGGAAGGTGGAACAGTGAGGGAAGAGTGTCTGAGAGAGGAAGTAACTGCTGCGTTATCAGGGGAGGAGAGCTGGAGGTAGATGTGGTATGACCTGTGGTTCAAAGGCCTGACTGCCTTCTCCCACACACAGACAAACATGCATGAATACACAACTGCAGTTTTACAATTGCAGATGAGCAGCTGAAGACATTACGTGTGCAATAAAGCAGTATTGACACCTAAACACACAATACAAAGTTAACTGACTGGTATGATTTTATATCTCCTAGACAATATGATACTTCAGTTATTATTTTCAAATGTATGTGGGTTTTACTTTTTGCCGTATCTCATGTCTGTTCTTAAAGCTGGGGAAGGCACGTTATTTTTTGGTGCCATTGGGCCAAAATCCCATAATAACCTTTCAACATGTTAAGTCATGTTATGTGAACTAGACATCTGGCCCTTTTGGCTCTGTTTTTAGCTTTTAGAAAAACTAGCTCTTGATTAGACTGACTGATCACAGGTCATTTTAGAGATCTATGCAGATGCATTATGCATGTTTCTTAAGGTGGTGAAAACCTGATTCAGAGCGAAAAATCCTTCAGAAAATCCTATAATTTGCAAGGAAAAACTGCCTGTTAAGA
>NW_023339718.1:27064306-27071576 GCF_004916995.1 Morone saxatilis
ATTTGTATAGCGCAATTCCAATTTATCATAACAGAAGTTATCTTCAGGACACTTTTCACAATAGAGCACGGTCTAGAAACGAACTGCCTTTACATTTACAGAGTCCCAACAGGTAACCACCATGAGGCAAGCACCTTGGGCGACGGGTGCAAGGAAAGGGCCCTTTGTTCTGGCTATATTAAATTTATTTATTTATTAAGTATTAAAGTTATATTTTTTGGCTATTTATTGCTTTCATTATAGTGACAGCATGAAGACAGACAGGAAATTGGGGGCAGAGAGAGAGGGATGACACGCCAGCAAAGGGCTGCCAGTCGGATTCAAACTCTGGGCACTGCAGGGGACTCAGCCTCGGCTACATGGCGTCACCAGCTCTATCCCACTGAGCTATTAAAATTGAATTGAATTGAATCACAGAGTAAAAGGGGAAAAAGATTTAGGCAGGGTCAATGCGACACAACAGATAAACATCGGTGAATGGCATCTTATTTGTGATAGGGGGATGTCAGTCAACAAGGCGTATATTGGCCGATATATCGGTGCATCTTTTAGACAAAATTCTAAAAAAAGGTTCTTTATTGTTACTTGCAGAGACTGATGTGTGGACATTAGCTTAAACTATCAAAACTTACTATTCACTACTCACTCTTCTATTTGTTCCAAAGCTGAGGACCGATAAGGCTGCCAGAGAGACGGCTACCTTGGCAAAGGTTTGTCTGAGATAAAAAAACACATGCTATGTGATGAACACTGATCTGATCTGAGAACAGAACAGCTCCACGCTCACGCCTTCATTATTGCCTCATGCTTATTTTCTTCCGCACTCTCCATCCCAGCAGAGAGAGTGTGTGTGTCCAGGTCCCCCCTTCTTCCAGTGATGGTGTGTGTTTGTTGTAACTGGGTATCAGGATCCACTCCATTTGCAGCTCAACAACCTGCAGTGAAATGAAGTGAAAGGCATTAGTTACGACTCAACCTGATGTTTAATGTTTTTGCATTACAGGAGTGCGAGTGTTTGCGTACAAAGAGAAAGCAAGAAAGGAGGGAAGTGAAAGGCAGAGTGAGAGAGAGCAGGTGTTGGAGTGCTTAATGGCTGAGGGCGTGAATAGCCGGCGTTGTCCATTCCTGATTAAAGGAATCAACTTCCCCTTTGTCTCGTCGGTTGACAATGAACACCCAGCAGCACTCACACCATCCATCAGGCGTTCTTCACAGACGGACCAACATTTAATGAATTTATTACAAACTTCCTTCTCCCTACTGCCAGTCAATTTAGAGCCATTGACAGTGCCTTAACCCTCTGGAAAAATGGGGACCATCTGTTGTGTCCTCCTGCACATTCACATCAACAAAAGACACCGGGGCAGTTTCACACAGGCCTAATGCTTCACACTGCGCAGGTAAATGGAGACAATCTGGGAAGATAAAACCCCTTTTGCTCTTTCTCCTCTGGTCACTTCTTTGTATCATATATGAATCTTCCTTACATTTCCTGTGTTTATCAGTGGCTGACCCACACACGCTTCCTTCCACAAGGGTTTTAGGAAGTTCATGCGCTTCAGATTAAAGTCACTAATAGATGATTATTTCTACAAATACTGCACCTTTAAAAATGTTCATGGTAGAAATATTTGAACTGCAGCCAGTAGGGCCCTACTGTGAACCCAGAAATGTTGAGTACCCCAAAGTTTGTTTTATGTTATGTTATGAAATGTAGTTGGGTGGGTAGTGTGGGTCCCCAACATTTAGAAGCTGCCTTGCCAATGTTGGGCAATTAGCATAATTACTATTAGAAATCACCTATATGTACAATATTTCAACAACTGCTTGGCCAATTTAGACAATACAGGAGTGGTTTGGGGGCTTATTGAGGATGCTAAACCCGTTTCTGACATGGCTGTATTTCAACTACTGGTGGGCTGATTTTGATTAATTTTGTGTTAATTGCTTATGCTTAACACATAACCACAGCGGCAAAGACAAAATGCTGTGCAGCAACAAAAATGTTGGCAGAAGTGAAGAAATTTGAAGAAATATTACATCTGAACATTTGTACCACACTGAGCTGTCTTGATTGCAGGTCAAATGCATTAACCATTAAAATAAACTCAAAATGAATCAAAATCAGCTCACCGGGAAATATGGCCACTTCTAGTTTATACAGCCACTTTAAAAATGTCAGAAAATGGATTCAGCATCCTCAATAACCCCCATAACCATGCCTATATTTTCTAAATCATGAATGCTTATTAATGCTAATTATGCTAATAGCCCAACATATGCAAGTTAGCATTTGGCAGTTTCTAAATGCTGGGGACCCATACTGTGCATTTATTTTTTTCCAAACATAAAAGTTTAGGGTACTCTGGGTTCACGTTGCTGGCAAGTTGACTACAAGTGAAGATTGAGAACAAAAATCAAATAATGCCTTCAGACCATCATTCCACAGTTGTGCCAATTAGATAACTAATCTATATCAAGCAAAACTCTGTAACAAAACACTAGCTAACTAACCAGCTAAGTAGCCAACTATCAATTGATTTAGATTAGCTAGCTAGGTGGTATTTTGCTAACATTAGCTAACTTAAGTTAAGTTAAGATGTGACTATCTATATTTAACATAGGGTAGCCTAGCTCATAGCATATTGAAATATTTCAACTACTCTGTTTTTTCTCCTGTATTATGTGTATAAGTGAAAATTGAGAACAAAAATCAAAAACTCAGCATTCAGACCACCATTCCACACTTGTGCCAATAGTAACAATATTAACATCCGCAATATGAGTTGGTTCATTCAGTCAGGTCAAATGAGGAATTTCAATGAGAATAAATGCAAATGCATATTTTTCTTTTTGTTCTCAAGGCTGCTTCAAAATACTCTGTATGTAGTGTAATTTAAAAGCAGACAAAAAGACGGAAAGTAGAGCTTAATGCCATTTTAGGGAAACCATGAACAGAACACAGTTCCAGGTGGTGAACAATACCCAGTCATTTGCAGAAATGTATAGGGGATGGCATTTGTTTCTCGTTTCAGAAAGTGTCAATACATTTATTGATTTATTTGTCATCAGTGCTCTATTTCACATCAACGGGACAGAAGAAAAAACACAAAGAAGTGGACTGTCAACACGGCCCTGCATTTCTTTGATCTGACTGCCCTCTTTTGAAATCTTGCAAAGAAGTGCAAAGGCTGCAGTGCTTTTTGTAGAAAAGATTGACCTGATGTCCACTACAAAATCCTTGTGATATGTTTTTTACATCATGATACTTAAATTATGTATGTGACTTGTTGCGATTTAATTGGACAGTTGATTGAGGGTTCCCACTCTTTTTCACAAATCATTTTCCAGGAGTTTTTCTTCACAGTACAGGACAGCACTTACATTGATTGATTTGATTTTGGGCAAACTGACTAAACTCAAGCATGATAGTGCTCAACTTCCTGTGCTTAACTTTCTTTGACTTCCTTCGGAACTCCTACAGCTTTGGAGGCCACCTAGCAGTCCGAGGCCCCCGGGGCAATCCAGCCCTGTGTTTACCTTATTTTAATTTCAACTATGCCAACTCAAATGATTCAAGAACAGTATGAAGTGTTAGAGTTGTACCTGATGGCTTGAACCCAGTCAACTGGACAACCTGTTTAAATTGGAAACACACACACACAATGCTCAGTCATATTTAAATAGCATGACATATGACAGGTGCAGTGTTAATACTGATAATAATGTTACTTACTTGGTTTCCTGATGCTGGTTTTAAAGAGAAACTCACAAAGCTCTCCTTTCTGAAGCTCTCTGAAAAACATAAACAACACACTCCTTTGTATTTAAAGTTTTCATTTTTCTGTCAGGACCAAAAACATTTGTTGTTTATGCAAGGCCAAAACATGTGAGACAAAGAGATACAAGAAACACAACACATATTACAAAGAAAGCTTTATGAAATATACAAAGGGAAACGAAAATGCAAACAATGTGAATGACAGTAGAACATTATGGGAATTCTTAGTAATGGTGCGTTGCCACTACAGGTGAATAAAACTATTTGCAAGAGTACAAGTTAATTCAGTTGAAAATATTGAACTTTGAGTGAAATATTCGCGCATATCGCAAGGTTTTTATAGTGTTGTACGGGAAGGAGCGGAGACAGAGCTGCTGCCGGCACAGAGACAGCTGCCTGAACTGGGGAGCTTCTGACTCTATGATAGCACTTCATATTTATACAGAGAACAGATAAAAAAGGAGATTGCTATATGTGTCTATTACTCCATTCAGAAAACAAGTATTTCAAAAGTTGTTTGCTTGTAGTCTTGTATACAGACATGATAAATATGACTTAAATTTTTACAAATTGCCATCATGACGTATTGTTATTTAAGCATCTGTTTGATCCGTTTATTGACATTAAATCACAGCAATTTATTTTAGGCTCATACCACCGTTGTAAACCAGATTAAAGGCCAAATATTTACTTCACATTTGGTGGGAACACACCGTAAGTTTCAGTTCTCAATATTTCAGTTCCTTTTGTACGCAAACCCCATTTTATTATTTGCCCCTGTCATGTCATTTGATAATAATCTTGTTGCCCGGATAAACTGAGATATAAAACTAAAAAGTGAAATGGCATCATCTGCAATCTGATGTCTATTCCCATCATCATTCACTTATTTCAGTCACGAAGTGTAGTGGAGGAGCACATGTCACTGACTATCACATAGAAATACAGACCATGGGGCGGCTGTGGCTCAGAGGTAGAGCGGGTCGTCCACTAATCGGAAGGTTGGCGATTTGATCCCCGGCTCCTCTCGCTGCATGTTAAAGTGCCCTTGAGCAAGACACTGAACCCCAAATTGTATCGTGTGTATGAATGATTAGTTTCCGTTCTGGTGAGCAGTTACCACCTTGCATGGCAGCTACTGCCATCAGTGTCTGAATGTTGAGGCCACTGTGTGTGGGAGATGGGGTGGTTGGGCATGGTAGGGCTGTGTCCACGCCAGGGTTCGGCGGGCGTGTCGAACACGAGCTGTACAGGCGCGACGTATACTAAGTAGAGTCGGAGCGGGTGGTGAGCCGACGGTGGTACCAATGCCATCTGAGGCCGTGCAGAAATCTGAGACTTGGAGTAAGCGCGGTTGTGGGTGTGGGTTGGTGCTAGAAAGTGTTGTTTGAGCAACACTGGTTTGAAGGGCAGAGAGGTTGTTGCTGTTTGCTGCAGAGGCCAGCTCTAGAAAAGCCTAGACGGAATAATAATGGTAAGAGAGAAAATGAGTAAATAAATGGTACGTTTTTGCTGTCACTTGCGTGTATGGGGTCAACAACACGCGCTCAGTGGGGTAAGCGTGGTGTGGAGGCACAAGACGCAGAGAACTGAGCAGGCCCTGCGATCTGTGCAACACAGGGGAGCTGTGAAGATTCCTAGTGCTAGCACCTCTGGCTGTGTCTTTAATGACAGTTAGTGTGAGAGAGAAAGGTCGGTGTGCGCTGATGATCAGCTGCGATCCCAGAGTCGCGTGTAAAACAGTAACACACAGCCGAATATATTGGTTTTTTAAGTCCTATCCTTTTGTTTGCTGATTAGCTATTTGAAAGAAAGCCATTTACATGAGGTCTACCCAGTGGAACATGACGGAAACACGGTTGTCCATATCCTCGGGCGCAGTACATGACTGATAAGCATCAGTGTCTGATCATCTAGGTCGTGTCCGAGCCCAAAGTCGTGGTGTTGTACAGAGGCGAAAGAGTGATGACTTTTATACGCTGCGAGGTAGCATAATGCTTGTAAGTTTTACCAGTTGTTAGGTTGAAATGAGTATGCCTAAGTCATTCATTTTTCATTCTGGGCATATTACAATTATTGACTGGTAGAGCCTGACACGCCACCTGGTAGTTGTGTTGTGTTTGTGTTGGTTTTGTGTGTGGGTTATGGGCCTGTGTGCCCTCTGTGTGTTGTGTTGTTGTGTTGTTTGTGTTCATTATAATGTTTTTTCTTATTCTTGGATCTATGTGGGTGTTTGTGGTTGTTTGTTGTGTGTTCCAGATGTGGTCACTGTTTAGGCCTGATGTTGTATGATTTATTAATTTGTGTGTGTGTGGTGAGTATGCTGTGTTGGTGGTTTGGTATGACCACATATTTTTCGTGTGATTAGTGATGTATATGGTTATGGTATATATATGTGTTTTTTAAATAACCTCGAAAATTCTCTATACGAAAAGCAAAGTTCTGTACAGATCCAACGTTTTGTGGTAAGGTAATGTATTTTCCCTGTATCTTATGGAATGATCGAGGTTGGTGGTGTGTGGTGCGTACATGCATCACCGTGGAAAGGATGTAAACGGCCGGTCTGGCTTGTCTTTGATCAGGGTTTGTATGCGATTGTCCAGCTAGGGAATGAGAAAGCGGTTTACCACAACCTGGTTCATCAAAAGGCTGGAGTAATCGAACAAAGAAATTTTGATGTATGGAGAGTGGGAACATAACAGGTCGAATGGACTGAACGGTCTTACTCACCTGTCTGTAAACCCGGCATACACCTTAGGAAGATATATCTCTCTGTGCTGTGGAGAGGAAACCAGACACACCAGTGAAGCACCAAGTGGAAAACAATAAACGGCTTCCTACAGTTTTTTATCGACCCAGTATCATTTATAAGTCCCGATTTAGTCTTGACTTGTCATCACTCTGTCCAAATTGCCTTTTCTCCCTTTGAAAAAACCACAAAAAGAGGAGGAAACCCACATTGCAAAATAGCCATCAATGTTATCTGTGTGGTTTCTACATCTTTGGAGATCCTTCAATCAGATTCAGAAGGGTGTGTGAAACTGATCAATTGAATTTTCTTCTCTCCCTCTTCAGGGGATCCTGTTCAAGACATACAGACTTCTTAAGATTGGTTTGGTTAACTCTGTAAAAATGTCAAGCCAATGTATGGAAAGTGGATTGGATAACAAATGTTTTCTTCACGAAGTAAGATTTTAAGGGATCGTAAGGGTGTGAGCTTGCATCCGTAAAGGAGAGGTGGAAGAACGGAATAACCTTTTTGAAAATAAAGAGATGATAGCACATTAAATCGAGGACCTCGAGAGAGAGGAGTGTAACGATCTCTGTTGTGTTTCAAGCCCGAGTAGAGTGAGTGATAAGTTGTGTAAACAAGAGAAAGTGGAGAGAGTGTTAATGAATATGCATTACTAAATATGTCCAAGTGGGGTAATGTAGTAACAGCGTCTCTATTCATGTCAGCAAGAGATAAAAATAGACGAGTTAATTTTA
>NW_023339718.1:27071601-27073579 GCF_004916995.1 Morone saxatilis
TCACTCTATTGCCCTCATGTTTCATGTAAATAACCAGGATTTAATAGTAATTCAAGCGTAGCAGAAAGAACAAAGCTATGGCCCAATACGTTAAAATATTATGATTCATGTCATGTTTTCTTATATTACCAAAACATTTTTCTGCATGCACCACCAAGTTGGATAATCCTTGCTGAAAGTTTACAGTCTTACTGTTTGTAAAACATGAAGCCCCTCAGTCAGAAACCAGTTTTTTCATTCTTACAGTGTGCTGTATAGAATGCTGTCTGTGCAGAGTTTGACTCTAGAAGATTTTTCACATTCATTAGCTGAAGTGGAAAGTTTCTCTGTCATTGAAAATCTGATTTGTGACGTCACAGATATTTGGTCAGTCAGTCCTGGCCAGTATGCAACTTGTATAGTGTGATGTAGAAACTTGAAGCCACCAGTGTCACATCACTGAGAATATGGACTTTACAGTGAAGTAGGAGACATCTTGTGTCAGCAGCAAAACTAGAAATGAACAAACATTTGCATATTAGAGATTCTGGAAGTTTAAATAAGCTAAAAGAGAGATGATTTTTTTTAAAGGTTTTAATTTGAATATTATTTTTTAAAAAAAAAAAAACATATCAGACACCATTATTGTTCTTCAAACAATTTACACTACTCTGTCATAATTCTCTATTACCATGTTCGGCGTCTTTAAATGACGATGAACTTTAAACACTTGTACTTTGGTCTCTGTAAATGTTAAAAGGGAGTTCGGTTAGACCTGCTCTATTTGAAAAGTGTCTTGAGATAACTTCTGATTATGAATTTTGGCGCTAATAAAATTGAATTGAATTAAAAACACCCAAACAATAGTGGAATGATGATATAGCCTGAAGAGAGAAACAGGAGTCACATGTTCTGTTGCCTTCTGTTCAGTAACTAATGACCTATCAGACACTGCAGAGTTATCTTATTTCTCCCGCATTCTGTGTTGTTACAAGCATCAGACATTTTATCTCTCCTCTATCTTGCCTAGCAGAATGCACTGTAAGCTAAAGGCTTACAGCATGCTGAATGTCTGTGTGACTGCTGGTTCTGTAGACTGCCTGACCTGCCAGGAATCATGTTGTAGCTGCATAAATAAGAATCACAATTCTTGATTTTAGCTGCTGTACTGCAAAGGTCTGCTACAACCTGTTTTCTCTGTTGCATTGTTAGACATCATGGTGCTTTCTTCAGCATGGTCTAGGCCAGTGGTTCTCAACCTTTCTGGTGTCAAGGACCCCCTAGAAACCCCCTTAAGGACCCCTGGGGTTGAGAGCTGCTGATGTAGGCATTTTTGTAGAAGATATTTGAGGAATAAAAATCCCTCTGAAGACTTTTGTTCCAAAATGTAATTATGCCATAAAATATGAAAAAATAAAAATAAAAATGACAAAAGTCACAGTAAGGTTGATTTCCATTTTGAGACACTGAATGGTGACTTTCTTAGAATATAAGTGATGTGAATGATGTTTCTAAAGTGTCAGACAAGGCTGAATAACAGCCACACTACACTGCTGTATTGAATCTTGTACATAGGAGCTCTGTTTCATTTGTGCACAACTGATGAATGCTATGCAATGATAGCCGACACACAAGTGGAGCTTTTCTTCACTGAATTTTATTGGTTTGATGCTATTACAATAAAATATATTTAAAGAAAACAAAAATGTTTTGGTCACTTTCCGTTTTGGGAGAAAAAACACTTCAATTTCAAGACGGGACGGACTGTCAACTCACAGGAAAATAAAAAGTGAACCCAAAAAAAGAGCAAAAACAAAGGCAATATCAAGAGAATCAATTCCACAACGGCAGCGATTTGATCTCAACATAAAGCGGAGAACTGTTTCGGTGTTGAAATGTATCTTCATCTTGCAGTAGATATTCACTTCACAACATAAATATACTGTACAGAGTGATAACACACAGCTCTCAACGGGAAAACCATGGTGTGTGTGTGTGT
>NW_023339718.1:27073663-27076321 GCF_004916995.1 Morone saxatilis
TGTGTGTGTGTGTGCGTGTTTTCAGGCAGACATTTAGTTAAGGCAGGTGGAGTGATTGTCTACGACAACTTGAAATGGTGGAGGCTGCCACGTCAATGGACGAACATGTGGGAAAATTGAGCTGCACAATATTACAAACACTGTTTGTATGTGTCTTTGTCTTTCAGCCGGTCCCCTTGTGACAGCGCCAGTGAATATCAGTTACATTGTCATCATCGCATCGAGTCATGTGCTTTTTAAAAAGGGTGTGTCACCTCTAAGAAATCTGCCCAGTATGGGACAAAATAGTGTTACTTTGCAACACAGTAAATGCCACTGACTGCTACAAGTACACAGTGCAGTGTCTTAGAGCCATACTTTAGGTTCCTGATACTGTGTATAAGGCTGATAAGGTCTGTAGTCTCATCCACTGGTTGTCTAATGATAAATTCTGTTTTAAATATGCACTTTATTTATTGTATTATTTATAGGATTCATGAATTGGTGATATGAAAATTGTGTTCATCATGTTAAATACTGTCTCTCTCATAGACTGGTCCTATCATATCAGCTTCAGTACAAACATACCATTATCAGCCTTCACACACTCTGATCAGTCAACCCCTGGTCCACATACAGTACAGTGTGTTGAAAAGTGACACAAATGTGAGTATGAATGTGACATCTTTATTTTTGGGGGTCTATTGTGTCTCGAGGCATTGACCCACAGATACATGAAATTTTACAAAGAAACTTGGAACCAAATAGTGCCAGATGCATCTTTCCCCTCCCTGTGTCATCTCTGAGGCACAAACACTTCCAGATGCTTCCTTTTTCTCTACGAGTTAACTTCAAGAAAGAAAAATGCTGTCTTTGTCACTAAGATCTCCCTCATCATTTGCACATTCATGCGTGAATGCTCCTATCTGCCCTGGCTTCCTTTTACTTTTTTACCCACAAAGCACTGCTGTGTGTAGTTTTACTCTCATTCTCACTCACTCCTCCTGTCTTTACCGTCTTATCCGTCTCTCTCCCTTTCTTTTTCTGTTTTTCTGGGTAGGGGTTTGATGAATTACTGAATAAGAATGTATTTTTCTTAACATATCTGGCTTTGATATATCAATATATTAACATCTAAATAGATTAAATCATAACTATATTGAACCCCATAGAGCTTTCAAATTTTTCTGTACGGTTGTTGACAAAAAAAGAAGTGCAGAGATAAGAGCAGTGCTAATCTAGTCTAACGAGACCACAGTGTGTCATGTTATCCTGAAGTCTCTCTAAAAAGAACCTAAACAATAATAATAATAATCTAAACAGTGTTGGTGGCCTTGGAATCATAAAGTTGCATCTGACATTTGGGTCAAAACAATGGCAAATTTTTTACACTAAAATTTGACTTCTGAAAAGAGGCTATAAAATCTGCCGTAAAAAGTGCACTTTAGCTCACCCAGCAAGCATTCAACAGGTCTAACACCTGGCAATAGTCCCATCCTGTGATGTAAACGCCAGACTACCCAGCACCAGATCTCACAATAGAATTCTTATCAAAGTGGCGTTGTGAACTGTTTTACAGTAATATCTGTAACATATTTAAGTGTGGATGTTTCAAAATTATGTAGTTCTCCACAGTCATTTTGACACCATGTTTTCAAGACTAATGTCTAAATGTTTGCTGGGCAGCTCTAGAAAATCTTGTTATGTTGGACTCGTAATATTTGATCAGAGAAGATATAATGTAACTCTGTAAGGCAGATCTAACGTTAGGTTTTTGAAAACAGGGTAAAAAATCCAGTTTATAAAGGTCACATTAATGTAGCTCTGCAGGATATGAAAACATTAACATTCAAAATCTACCTTGAATACAGATGGAGCTCTATAATTC
The DNA here is from genome assembly GCF_004916995.1 of Morone saxatilis. Lineage (NCBI taxonomy): Eukaryota > Metazoa > Chordata > Actinopteri > Moronidae > Morone > Morone saxatilis. The sequence goes on from NW_023339718.1 coordinate 27,075,531, forward strand.
CAAACTCTAAAGAAAATGTTTTCTTTCTAACTCAAACAAAAGCCCTCACAAAGATCCCAACCTGTCTATCTTCATTTTATTTTTTCATCTTACTCACACTTTCCCTCACACACACACACACACAGTCTCACCTAGAGAAACAACACATGACAGTGGAGCATCCCCTCACACACACGCTCGCTTGGCATGCAGCATCTCTATGAGCAGGTTGTTGCAGGGAACCTCTCCGCTCAGATGCATGTAGCACAGGTAGTCCTCTGCCTGCGTGCTGAGGGAGCGCAGCTCTGGCAGCCGCACCCCCAGCTGGCTGAACTTCTCCTGGAACTGAGGGTAGGTGGACAGGGTGTACTCCAGCAGAGCCCCGTTCACCTGTTCCTGGACACCCTCCACGAATGCCTGGTCCTCCAGCAGTTTTACATCTGCACACACACAGAGGACGAACATGGATCATGACCCAGTGAAAGGAGCAGAGTCAGTAGTGAATCCCTTAAACATCACAGACCTTCCAGTGTGTTTGTCAGACACTGGTTTCAAGGTAATACTGTACAAATAATCTGTAATATTAGGTATAGTGATTAATTCAGGTCAACCCCCAGAGGTTCTTTGTTCAGATCTAGGAGCACATACTCAGCGTATAGAAAGATGCTGGGGGCGGCTGTGGCAGAGCGGGTCGTCCCCTAATCGGAAGGTTGTTGGTTCGATCCCTCCTGGCGCCACATGTCAAAGTATCCTTGAGCAAGATACTGAACCCCGAATTGCTCCCGATGCATAGCATCGTTGTGTGAATGTGT
>NW_023339718.1:27076421-27084622 GCF_004916995.1 Morone saxatilis
TTCTCAGTTGATTTATGAGCTCAGAGAATATTTTAGTGAACTGTTTATCTGGAATACGAGATCGTGTGTGACCGAACTCGAGGCTTCAAAGCGATTCTCCACAAACCGATGGGTGACACTGTTTGGATCTCTGACAAGTGAGGTCCAAAAACCTGCAATTACCGCTTATCGCCACAGGTGCCGCCAAAGAACAAAACAGAGATTTCCAAGATTTTTAATTTATATTTACACGTCTTACAGTTGTGTTTGTTTCTTTTTCTGAATGCAGCTCAGAGCCGTGGATACAACAACAGGGGAGTTTGGAACAGCTGCCCTCTCTGTTCAGGTCATACCTGGTAAGATCGCCACTGTTATTCTCTGTGATACTGACTGTTAATGACATTATATAATAAATTATAATGAAAACGTTTAGCATTATAATATGGTAATTACTAATTTTGACTTCCAATTATTTTGTTATTTAAAGTTATTTTGAAGGTATTATGCTGATAGTAGCTTTGTGAAACTCATTTTTTGCATCACAAATTTTATTTTCACTGAAATCACTTAAAATCATTATGATGTGACATTTTTGGGGGGTCTGTAAATCTGGAGGAGAAGATTTATAGGTCAGGGAATCTCTTCAGAACCACAGAATGTCATTATGATGCTGTTTTGTCACATTTTATCTTTATCAAAAAACTGCAATTTGAACTTTGCACTTTGCACGCGTTTTGATAATATGCTGTGCAGCCCTAGTTATTACCCCATTAATGTTAGCATTTTAAATCCAAATATTTCACTGATATAACATTTTTATTGTTAGCAGGTTAACATATTGTTACCAAAATATTATTATTAATAATAGTTTTGCTGTTTTTAAATGTTTCCCTGCTATTATTCTTTGTTTTTGGCCCGTTATTACCCTGTTACATACATTTCAGTCTAATATTACCCAGATATACCCATACTGGTTATTACTTTGGTAATTACATACATATCTCTTTCTTATCAAACCCCACTTTTACCATGTTATTACCAATCTATAATGTAAAATGCTACTGATATACTGATTGTTAACATCATATAGCTACAGTGAAAAGCTGGAACAAGATTATACAGATCATATGTATATGATACAGATGGGAGGCCTGCCCTCTAATGGTGCCTCTCTGGAGAGAGATAATCCAAACTATCCAGGAGTGGCTAGGTAGGCTATACTTGTGCAAGTATTCAATTCAATTCAGTTCAATTCAGTTTTATTTGTATAGTGCCATTTCATAAGAAAAGTTATCTCAGGACACTTTTCAAATAGAGCAGGTCTAGACTGTACTCCTCATAAAATTATTTACAGGGACCCAACAGTTCCCACCATGAGCAAGCACTTGGCAACGGCGGCAAGGAAAAACTTTCTTTTTAAGCAAACCTCGAGCAGAACCTGTATCAGTTCAGCTCTTGGCAACTCATGTTTACCCAAGATCTCCAAGCTTGCATTTGCCCTGGCACTTACAGGCTTTATTTCAGTTGCTAGGGTTATCCTCTGTAACCGGAAAAGCCAGGTTAGACCTGAATATAGACAGTGGGTTAAGGTGATGACAGAGACAACATAAATGGACCTGCATAACTGTAAACAATCATATTTACTTGTCTGAGCTGAGTTTTTGTCTTTTGTAAAAGGAGAAAAATAGAAGCCATAGTCATAGGAGCCAGACAGTAGTTGAGGAGTTTGTACCTATATACTCTGTATTTGTATGTCTCTCTTTTAGTTAATATTATGAATATTCAGTGTATCAACGTACAGGTGGATTGAGTGGGCTTTTGTTTTTTCTTTGGTTGTGCCACAGGTCTTTTTGTTTGTAGTCACTTGATGACTCCTTCAAGGACTGGTGCTAGGCTGACAGAGTTTTGATTTTTTTTTTACTTTCTTTTCTTTAATAATAATCTTGATAAAATTGCAAATATTAACCCTTAATAACCCACAATGATTCCATTTGAGCATTAAAATTCATTCTGGACATGAAACAAATTGTAGTTTGACTAAATCTTCCCTCAAGGCTGACTTACTGTACTAGGTGTGGTTCTGGAGCTTTCAACTGCATCTGAAAGTCTGCATCAGGGAATGGTTTTATACTTAGGTCATGTTTTAACAAATGAGCTCCATGGCAACTGAGAAAACGCTATACAGTGGTGACGACTGTGAGATGCTGTTAAAAGGAAAACCTTGAAGTGGACCTTGAGTTAGGATCAGTTTGTAGAGGACTTGCTTAAAATTAGCACAATCGGATGGAAATTAGTTGGGTTTTGCCCAGTATAGGTGGGTTTTGAAGGCTTATATGCACAACAGTCCAGCTGCTTAAAGCTAGTATTCAGTATAACATTTTACCATTTTTATTAAAAAAAACTCCTTTAATTTGTTCTAGTATGTTAGTATTTTTACATTATATAAGTAAATATTAAAGTTTTATTTTAGAATATCACAAAGAAGAAATAAAGCAGTTTGAATGTTGCATGCACCCCATTCATTGATGGTATAAATGCTAGCTACTGGATGTTATATGCTGGATCTATACTTTATGTATGAAACAAGGTGAGTGCATAGAGTGTGGGTGGCTGTGTGTGTGTGAGACAATAGCTAAGCCCTCCTGTGGTCCGGCATTCAGCATCAGCTGAGCCCATCTTGGAGAATCCATTCACACAGTAATTAAATGTTTTCAATCAATGTTCTGAATCATCTTTTCAAACTGCTTAAGGGCAATTAAATTACCCCCAACAAACCTGACTCTGGAGATGAGGGAGAGCGCGAGCAAAGAGCCACAGGCAAAGACAGCAAATATTTTCTGCCTATGACAAGTGCTCTCACCATTCAAAAGCTCTTTGTTCCCCGCTTTGCCAGCGCTAAACAGCAAACACTTCTGGGAATCTGGGCAAGCCACATCTATGCTCTCTCCATCTGTACAAGCCACTGCATGAATGTCGGTCCCGCCATCGAATGATAGACCCATCCATTACGCTTCTTTTGAATGCCATTAGTGGACAATGGAGGAGGATGTCTTTGTTAAAATTGGCTTTTGTCAACCCTAGAAATTTAATTAAGTGAATTTATTGGAGGGAAAAAGGCCAGTTTGAAAAACGCTTGTACCCTTACAGATAAATAGGTACTGCAGATAATTTGTAATTGTGACATTTTTTTCATTAAAACGTCAGTGTTGCTATTCAAATTCCGCCAAAGGACAGCATCAGTATGGCCCTGCAGACCCACAAAGTTGATTGATTTTTACATCCAAACCTGCCATTCTTCTGAAAACACACAATCTACAGGCTACATATGTAAGCTCAAGCCTTTAAAAACACTTTTATTTAAAGATAGGTGAATTAGGGATGAATCACTCTTGCTTAAAATCTGAATTTTTACAGGAAGAGACGACTGTATTGAGCTTTAGCACCTGATATCACCTATGGTAAACATTACATTCGGTCAGATATAAGCTCTAAAGACAGCATCTCTTTTAATTAAATTTCATTTTTGCCAGATGATGATCACTGACCAAGTCATTATTGGCTTTTTTTTATCGACACTTCATCTCTAGCCACACTATCTGCAGACACATCACAGTGATGGAGCACAAACATGAGGCTGACTCACTGGGGTTGAACAGCAGGAGGAATTTCAGACAGGCGATCTCTCTGCGGTCCACCTGTAGCGCCCGCAGCCTCACCGCCAGCTCCTGACCTCTCTGGACCAGACTGGACAGAGTCGCCTCAGCTTGGGATGCGATGAACGACAGCTCGACCTGAAAACACAGGCTACTGGTTATTTTTTTTATGTCCCTTATATTCCTAGACACTACTCTTCTCTCCTGTATTTTTGGTTATATGAAAGGAAAAATTATCCCTCGATACCAGTTGAAGTGTGGAGGGTACATGATGCTTTAAGCCACATATAGAGTGTGTCACTAATCATTTTAAAAGGATATCTCTACCTTTCTCAAAATTAACCCTTTCATGCAATAAATAATGCTGTGTGTTTTTATTACTAAATATATCTTTTGATTGTCTATTCTGGTGGACAACTGTAAATAAAAAAAACAATTATTAAATGCTGTATAATGTAAAAAACTATAAATTATATATTTTTTATACTGTTAAACTATTGTGTTATATATATTTTTACATATTTTGTTGTTCAATGCAAAAACATTGAATATATTGATTGATATTTATAGATATATTTTATATATTTATATGAATATAAACACGCTGTTACTCATATAATTTGCACGAAATATTGTTTTTGCTACAAATTGATTTACAGTGCTTTTCACTTACAACAAATTTACAGTAATAGTAATTGTGGCTGAAATATAGCCAGTGATGTATCATGTCCAATTTAGTTCTCCCAATATACACATAAGACTTGGAACAATACATGCCTCTTACTCAACGTAGTTGTTACTTGGTGTTACCAAATTTTATTTACCTGCAAGTGTCTCCTACTATAGATAGATTGGCAAGATAATTCCTGAGCTGCTTTTCGGTTTGCCATCTTGGTTTTGAGAATTTTCTGTTGCCCTTTCAATAGCTGGCCATTGGGGGGAGTGTATGGGATGATGGCTGATGTGCAACTATACTATCAAAACCTTGAATAGCTGTCCACTGTAGTGAGCAGTATGTTTGAAGTTTGAAGTTGATTAATTTAAAAGATTTAGATTTAACTTTAAAAGCTAATTTTCATATGCAAGAAAACTGATTTCCAGACATGGCCTTGTGATGCTGTAATGATCATTATTATCATGTCAGTTGATAATGTGCTTCAGTGCTGCATCTTCTCTAAACAAATGTTCAATTAAATTAGCACCATCCAGTTGACACATAGTTTGGGGCCCCTGGCATTCTGGGGGCTTTGGGAACACTGCAATCCAACCTTGCTCATAAGGCACACATAATGTTGCCCTAAATGTGTTCATTAAGGCATCGGCAAATTGTCCTTGTTATTAGGCTATTTAACATTATATTAAAACTTACATTACATTATTAAATAATTGTCTTCAGGAATTAATTTACCTCATTTAAACAATTTAACTAGCAGCATGGAGGCCTCTCCATCTTAAGACTGATATGCTGATACAGTGGTCATATACCATATGACATGCCAGTCCACCTCTTATATTCTATTCTGTCTATTCATGAAGTGCAGTTAATGTAAATCAATTTTTCATTTTAAGAGTATTAATGCATTCCAGAGTTCCTTCCACTGAATAGGCGTGGTGGGTCAGCATGCCATGCAGAGCTACTGACGCTACAAGAATTTCACTTTTATCTGTTTCAGAGGCTGATAAAATACACAGGGCTACATGTAATTTGTGGCATGAAAATAACCAAATTTGAAATGTTTTGGTGCAAAATATGGACTATCAGTCTAAAGACATCCGCATTGCTCCTGTATCAACCTTCAAGCCATACAAGTGACATTACACATTTAACCACATTTTGAATAAGGCAGACAACAGGGAAGTAGTGTGAGGGAGTTGTTACCTCCTGGCCGGTCACAAGCAGGATACTGTCTTCCTGTCCATGTTGCACTTGTCTGAAAATGTGATCCAGGACCAGAAGTTCAGACCAGCAGTTATGGAGCAGCTTCATTTGATCTCCAACCTCCAGGAAACACACACACAGAGGCAGATAAAGAAACAGACAGAGAAAAAAAAGGCATTATCTTAAAACCCTTTCCTTGGGTTACTGAAAATCCTGATCGATATACTTTCAAACCTGCACACAGTCCTGATTATTCTACTGATATTGTGGGATATATGTTCATATTGTATGGGAGAAATCAATATCCTTTTTTCAATGTATTTTTAATTTTATTTGTTCATAATGGTGTATGGAAACATCCCATATAGCTCCTTATATGTGTAAACTCACTCAGCTATTAAATTTGATTTAAAATGAATAAAGAACTCCCTACCCTACTGTCATGCTATTAATCCAGGGCCAAATCCCACTGAAATATGTGACAAAAACAGAAAAGTGAAAAATAAAAAGACCATAAAAACAAGGAGACAAGAGAAACTAAGTGATGGTGGTATTCGCAACATCTTGGATGTTTGTGCTATTTCCATGTCCCATGTTGTGTATTTACGAGCATCGTCTCAGACCTCTTCAACCTGCTCACCTCTCCCTAACCTCCCATACCCACCCACCCCTTCACCTCTCCCAGTCACATCTGCTCTGCTCTGGGGGATGGGTGCGTGTGTTTTCAGATTGAGAACCCCCTCCTCACTGCAATATTGTCTGTAAACTGAAGGACACGGCAGTCTGTAATTCTGCAGCCGCAGCTGCTAATAGGCCCAGACGCACATTCATCTGACACAGAGCTGACAGAATTACTGTCCATCTGAATGAAACTATATATCAGTCACAAAGAAGAGGGTCCAATCTTGTTGGCCACGCACTCATCTGGACTGGTGCAGTGGTGGGGGTCTGGGTGTACAGTGATAAAGGAGGGGGTTAAGGAAGCAAGAGGTCTCAGCGACCTCCTGCGCTTCCTCTCCAAGAGGAGTTGGACACTCAGCTGCAGCCAAAAAATCACTCTGAAAAACCCCTCAAACATGCTGAACGTAGAGAGAAGGGCTTTACTCTGTCTTCCACATGAATTCTCATTGTTTCTGTCTGTCCATGTTTGAGCGTGGGATTGGGTCAGACTGATATATCAGGTTATATACCTGTCAAGGGTTATGTTTTACCTGTAAGAGTCACATTGTATATTCACAGCCATGAATTTAAACTTTCTGGCACTATTACAAAAAATTAAAAGAGTGCATCGTTATCCTGGTTCAGATATGAAATATCAATATACTGTACGAGTCTGGTAGCTTGTCCTCCACTGCTGGCCAGTATTTTATGCCTCAAACTAAACCACCATGCTGGAATGAATTCTGAATATTTGCTACATATTTGTGTTGTTTTTTTTTTGGCAAATAGGACAACTCCTAATCTTTTTAATGCCATTTTGGATTTTTGAGAAACCTTTAAACCTAAGGTCAAACAACAAAATAGTTTTTACCTGATTTTTACCTATGTGAATTTAAAGATATCACAAAAACAGCTGGTTGAACCATCCTTATATAGTAATAATTACCAACAATACTCTTGCTTCTTACTACTTGTCCTTATTTCCTGTTGTGGCTGGTACTGTGCTTAAGGTGAATATAACATAGAAGCGGTACAGCTGAATTGTTTACATTGTGGTTCATTTGTTGTTCTGGTTACAATACAATCTATCTACCACATACAACACGTCTTCAAACCTTAATGACAGAATAGGTCACCTGCAAATGACTCTGAAAACAACATATGGTCGTCAGAAAGTACCAGCAACAGGCATTATGTTATGGATGTTGAACAGGTGATTAAAGGGACACTTCACCCATGCTAAACGGCCGTCCTCTAGTGGGTGTAATAATTTATTGGGGGATGGTAGCAGTATAAAGAACGAGAAAGATGTGTAGGTTGAACGGTCGGGTTTAACCAAGTTATTGGTGGAAATCACAAACCAAACACACGGATTTTCAAACCCAGGAGGCCCCCTGGGCGTTTGCTGTCAGTGTCAACACCAAGGTACCATGCCTCCTGACCACGAGTGTTGCAAGTTGCTCTCTGCTCGTTTATACCCCCAATTTCGCCCCGACCGGATCAAAATAAAGTATTTCTGTTTCTGAAACTTTTAGGGTTAAAGTTACCCTAACCTGAACCCTAACTAACCATAACCCCAACTTAACCGTATATGACACCATGTTAACGCCAAATCGTGCAAGCTAGCTTTGTGCCTAAAACTTAATTATCTTGCACCACACGTATTCAACACAAACGTTAAAAAACCAATTTCACCTGTGGAAACCAATTAATCTTTATTGAAAGCTGCGTTATACTATAAATTAGTCAAAATGTAACATAAAATTTTGAATTGGTGCCTTATTTACCCCCCCGAACGCAAAAGAGTGTTGTAGTCTCAACCCCCCTCTACAAAGATATTGACGACTTCCTCCTGCCTTACCAGTGATCGCAAAAAATGACCGATTTTTAACATCATGGACACAGGAAGTGCCAACACTTGAAATCCGTATTTCTCCCAGTCTCACGGGAACATAGAGAAGGGAAATGGTGCACGACCAAACTACCTCAAAAATATGACTGGGTTTCTTAACGCTTACAAAGCTTAATGC
>NW_023339718.1:27084647-27094166 GCF_004916995.1 Morone saxatilis
TCTATCTATCTATCTAACTATTTAAATCCAATAAGTCTAAGTTTCAGCTGCTTTGAGGGAATAAAGATATTGTTATTCACTCATCATGCTTGCCAATGAAGTCAATTTGTTTTATTTTGAGGATTTATCGAGAATTATTGGTCGAGGCTAAATATGTGCATCAAGTAGGCAGTTTTTAAACCATGCACAAGAAATGCATCTTTTCTAACTGTGTGGCTGTGTTGTCAGTGAGAGTATTGTTCAGTTTGCTGTGGTGAGACACTGTTCAGTATTTGGTCAAGTAGTAGTAAAAATCTGTACTTTAAATAGTCTAATACACAAACATACAATGTACTCTGGCAGCCTAAGGACAAACCATAGGCAGGTTAGCCAACACATAAACAGACCCAAAAGAAGATTAACCTGCGTTGCACCTCACCAACAAACCTGTTGGGCTTAGTGGCATAAATAGAAGACAGCATGCAGGATTATCAGAAGCTCATAAATCTATAAGACAGTTTTCATTCAGCCAATCAACAGCTTATCTTCAACTGCTAATGTTAGAATGACACAGTAAAAGACCAAATGTAGAGGTCTACAAAAGACGAAACCTTCACACCTAAAGAGGGGAAGTATTACTCCCTGAGGTTCATACAGAACTAAAATACAAAATATTTTAGTTTTAAGTTCTAAGTTTTACCTTGAGTCTATGAAAATTTGCCAACAGTGTATCTATGTATTTTGTTGCTATAGTAGATATCTATTACATTTTTACAACATTACAACTATTACATATTTTTTGGCAAAACTCTTCAAAAAATGTTTCTTTTAAATTGGCTGTCTCCAGTACCGCTAGTAGCTGAACATTTATAATGTTCATTGTGAGCACTTCCTCAGCAACATCTTCCATGTTCAACAGGTGAATGGAAGGTCAAACACAGGACGGGACAAAGGCCACCTCTGGGGAACAGCGCCAATCAATAGCTTCCATTCTGCTCACAATTTAACAACAATGTAGACGAGCGCAGCGCGAGGCTGCAGTGGAGAGCCGACATTTCCCTGTTATCGTCTGCATGGAATGTAATTATCCAGCCCAGAGAAACAGCTCTTTCTGCATGAGACTTTCTTGGCAAAATATGCACAGCTTTGTTCTCACTGTCTATGTTGGCTGTCCACTGTACATAAAAATGCTCTATCAACACAAATACATTAGATGTGTACAATATGTTATAAGGAGGCAGAATATAGTTGTTATGGTAAGAAAGACTACAGATGTGACCTTCCTTCACAATATGCTGCTGCACTCTGCCTGTTTTCCTATTAGGGATTTATTTTGCAGTGCAAATGAAGATTGCCTAATTTTGAAATAATAGAGGCAAACTATTGCAAAGTTGTCCCTATCTATGACGGAATAAACCTACATTTCAATTGTAAATGATTTGTTTTGTATGTTTCCTGGCATATTTCTTTATTCTATTAAATTTCCTTCACAAATGATCAGCTTTTATCTTTTTAGTGCGTCAACTGTTAGAGGTTTTTTATAGTTACAGTATGTCTAGGCGCTCTCTGCTCTTGGTTAAGGTTAGGGAAAGACTGTGATCTTGGTTTAATACAAAAAGAAAGAATGAGTTTACTGTATTGACTTTTATCTGAATTGACAACATGTTGGCGGCAGTTCTGTTTCCCTCTAAACGTAACAGACAAAACAAATTAGCAGTGAGGAGTTGGTCTAACATACAGTATATCTAAGATTAATTAGTAGCAGTGCTATTCAGTTGTTGAAATACAGTTATCTTCTCTATATAAATATAAAGAAATATATATCTTTTAAGTATTGTCTTCTGCCCATGACATAATAAAGACAACAACTGAAGGTGACAGTGTTTTATATTATTTGCAGTAATTGTACAGTGGGTTGCGGAAGGCGTGCATTACTAATTGCATGTGTTTAGTTGGTTCAGTCATTTGTGCATGTGTGAGAATGAATGTATTTTAAAGGGAGCTACTGAGATTTTTGTGTAGTTAACTACTGAAACTACAAACAATTTGGGAATGATATTTTACTTTCAAGTTTAAGGAAAGATTCCATTGTTCAAGCCGTTTATACTCTCCAAATAGGTGCACGTTGAAGACTGTTTTACTTGTTAACATTGTACAAGTCAGATGTTGCAAAACTGAAAAGACAACATTTTCTAGACCAGTGCTCAAACAAGTCAGTCTAAAAAAATGATTTTTTCTTCACTTTTTTAGTCAGATAATACAAAATTCAGATTTGTTGACAACAGACATATAACATTCCTTGCAATCCTGTGCTTGTGAAAGGCCCAGATGAGATTGTTTTGTTTAGAACAGATGTAGGTCTCAGGGGTACTCCAGGAATTGCTGGATTGCAAGCCAAAAATAGTGTTTTAAATCTGAATTTGTAATTTGTATTTGCTAAATTTTTTTTAACAAAGTAATTTAAATTACTTTTTCTAAGCAGCTTTTGTTAACCAAACTAGGTTTCTCCCAAGGGTAGCTTTGCTGTAATTCAACTTCTTCCCATGTCAAGCAATTGGTAGCTTGCAGAACTATGCTTTCAGAGTAGCACTGCACATTTTTAAACATGATGAAGAGGCTGTCACATGCATGTAACGCATAACCTGCGTGCACTGGAGGATTTCTCAGATCCTGGAAAATCACTACTGTTGGACAAGCATTGGAATTTTATGTGCATAAATAACTTGTATATGTTGGGGAGGATTTAATACTAATGTGTTATTAAGATCTGACTTTTTTATGGAGCAATTCTGTGATAATGAAAGATGAGCAGCCTCTGTGCTTCTCTCCTGTTTTAGTAATGCAGAGGAGCGTTTCAGCCCTCTAACACTGGCAGTATAAAGATACTTTCTTGTTGTTACTCGGAGAAGATGCAAATTTCAAATTACAAATTTTATCAGCACCACAATGTGCTCTTTGTTTCTGAGACAAGGAAGATACAAAAGTAACAATGAAAAAGACTAGTTCTTCTGGATGTTCTGATAAACTAAGAATTCAATCATAATTTTTAGTCGTTTTCATACTATGGCTTAGGTATTTGGACACAGAGTAGAATAAATGTTATGAAATCAGCTGTAAATTCTGATTATTCAACAGATAAATAGAAACACAAAATGCCAGGATGCACTGATGTTTAACGCTTATTTGTTGCATCAGATTGCGTTGCTGTATTAGTGGTGTTGTGAGAATGACCAAATCATTTTAAAATGACGTTAACATAGACAGTGGCTACTGCCTTTACTGCAACAGTCTGAGTAAATCATCCAATTAAAGGATTGTGCACCCAAATTAAAAAAATACAAATAAAAGTTGACACTCTACCTAACACACTGTCAACTGTTTTACTTTCTACTGAAGAAGGAAAGCTCTGATAGTGTGTTCTGTGGACAAATGGAAATACTGTTACAAACCAACTTCCATTCATCTGCAATCATTTTGTGTTTTTTATTTTTTAATTTAATACAGTTATTCATTTGTAACTTGGGTGCACTAACTCTTTGACTGGTTAATTTACTCAGACTGTTGCAGGAAAGGCTGCAGCCATTGTCTGTCTTAACATTATTAGGACTTAGGTAATTTAACACTAATTCAGCTAAAGTCTTCTGATGTTTCATACATACACTGAACATCAGAGTCTATGTGGGTTTTTGTTTGTTTGTTTTTTGGGGGGGATTTTTTCTAATTTTGGGTGAACCAACCATAACCCCACTAATATGAATGTAGCATGTATGACATATTTAAGTATGAGGCTCATAAAAACATTTTGATGTACTGTGTAGCTTTCAGCCAGTTGTCCCAAAACATGATTTAAAAGTCCTTGCTGCAGTTTGTACAAAGAAAAAACATCTGCTTCATTTTGTTGTTTTTTTCATGCAAGCAGAAAGAAACCAGCATACACCTGCTCTTAGTCTGTTTACAAGCAATATTATGAGCCTGTATATTCAGAAACTGTTCATAACCATAACTGGCTGCAATTAAGCAACACTGAAGAAACAAAAACTGCAGTTCCTCTAATGATCACTTGAGGCTGGCTCCAGCAGTGAGTCAATCTCCATAAGGCCCTATATTAAAATGCACACCTTTAGAAATAAACATGTTTACAGCCTGGTACAGAAACACTTTTGGTCTCTATAGCTAATTCCCCTGTTCATGACAACTGTAGGGGGTGAATTTTTAGACAACTTGCTCATTTGAAGTATATCAAGGTTTAAAGTTACGCATAATTAAGGTAATGCCTGTTTTGAGTGACAGGTGGGTGCCGTTACAGGCAGCTGTTGTCAGTAACCAGGCATTCAGCCTTTCTCAGCTCCACCCACACTCCACCTGTTTGCCCATTTTTGGATTAGCCAGGAGACAGTGTAGCCAGGACTGCCAAAATGGTGACAACCAGAGTTGACCACACTGAGCTTCACAGCGGCTCTTCAGATGTGACGATATCACAGAGACTACATCTATTTTTAATTATACAGTCTAGCTATACTCATAATGCATTTAGAACCAACCTGGTAACCAGCAGTAGAAGACTGTGCAGTTCTTAGTGCCCACATGTCCAAGCCTGTGGCAGTCCCAGCAATGAATGTCAACAAGTGAATAAGTGTGAAGCAGGAAAGGAGCAGACCTGCTCTGAATGTTCGAGAGTAAATAAACTGTATTTGATCAAAAGACAGGAAGGAATCTCACCAAATCTCACCAAGGCTAAAATCAACCTTTTGTTGCTAGTTAAACTGTTTAATTGGTGCAATCAGTTTGACCATGGCTTTCTGACAGATGTTTGTTTGTCAGCACAGACAGATTATATCATGGCTCACAGAGAAGGGTAATATTTTCTTCATTGTTGAGTAACTGGCCTTATTTTGTCAGAGGAGAATTATAATCCTCCATTTTCACTTGGAGCAGTCAGTTTATTCATTCAGCCATATTGTCAGCAGCAGCACAGTTAACCAGAACAACAGCACTGATTCCTCCAGCGTTACATTTGACTGTCACTATATCATCTGAACTGTCCAATACTGCAGTGTGTCTGTGGCACAGCTCACAAAGACAATCACAGTGCTCGAGAGGATGGAGTGGGACACTGATGTATGTCCAATTCTTATCCTCAGAAGTGTGTGTGTGTGTGTGTGTGTGTGTGTGGTCTGGTCCACTATTGTTCAGCACAGAGGAAACGCAGTGACACCAGCAAGGAGCAATTACCCTTACAAGGCTAAAAGTATTCCACCATATTGCTAAAACACTCCAGACTCATTGTCATTAAAGTAACTTTGTATTTTACATCATTACACTAGAATAAGCTGACTTGTCTGTTACAGTAGTGTGAATAGAAATAAAGAGAAATGTTCCAACATCTCTGTTTGTACATTTCTATAAAACATAATTGAACCCAATGTGTGTTTATGTGTTAATATGGAACAGCAAAACCAGGGGTTACCTTAAAAATGTAATCAGATTTAGTCAATTACTAATCACTTTCTTTTACTTTTGGATTACCTAAACACCAAATATGCAAATAAAGACAAGAGAAATATTAATGAGATGTATTCTAGGCTTTAAGACAACAGAACAATGTAACCTCAGAAAAGAGAATGGAAGCCGAGAATTTTGGCATCAAAAAACTTGCGTTTCATTAAGCATACTCAGGCACAGCTAGAAGGCAGAACTCGCACTGTTCTGTGTTGTTTTCTGTGTTTGCTAATAATACTGAAATTTCCACCAAGCTTTCTTCACTAGACACCTAGATAACGAATTGGCAGCTGTAAGATTACCTATGGTTTCACTCGAGACCATAGTGCTGTTGTGAGACTCGTGAAGTGTTGTAATGTGTGCTATGGTGCAACATCATTTAATAAAATGTCTATACAGTCACTAGGGACTATTCTTATTCTAGTACTTGTGCATTTTTGTAGTTCAAATCATGTATGCTCTACATTATTATTGTTAAGCAGAGCAGATTGTTTTGCCTTCTGGTCTTCAGTCATTACCATAATGTATGTTAAGTAGCCATCACAGTAAGCATTAATGCTGCAGTAGGTTACTTTAATAAACAAAAGCTTTTGGTCATATTTACTGAAACTTTCACTGTATCCCAACAGTAGAACATGAGACAGATAATCTGTGAAAAAAAACGGCTCCTCTGGCTCCTTCTAGCACTCCTAATGGCATTTGCAAGAATCCACCAGGCCTAGACTAAAACAACCAATCAGAGCCAAGAAAGATGTAAAGACACTTTGGGTTGGTGGCTTAAAGATAGATGATTGCTGAGTTTCATTAAAAGCAGCTGTATTTGATGTCTAGGGAATGAGACCCAACAGTCAGCTAGTTTTCTCGATTGGTTGCAAAAATATGCTGTTTTGTAGGCTGCAAGTCCACAGTGGATTGTGGGTGTATGAGTCAACGTCATCAGTTTTTAATGCATTCATGTATTTTTTTGTACTGAAAAGGCCTCGAAGCAACCTGTGACCTCTATTAAAACCGACCTACAACAAGCCACCTCCTCTTAAAATAACCTTTCTTATTACTTTTTAGCAAAGCAAAATGTTATGTAACCAAGCTATTGTTATTTTGGTGCTGTACGAGAATAAGTAACAGAAACAGATAGAAAACAGAAAAAGGAAAGAACAGGATGACATGTCCTTGCAAAAGCGTAATGTGATTAACGTTTTTTGGGACATCCATCCATCCGTCTCTAAAGGCTTCACTCAATACAGACTGAGGACTTTCTCTCAGCTTTTGTTGCTAAAACAACTACAGAGTTTAAAAAAAGCCTGCATTGCAGAACCAAACCAAAGTCTTTAGGGCGGTGACATGGCTGTGATGTCTTGTAATGCCTTTACAGTATTCATCCAAATTTCATAATACAATCTGAGATATTCATATTTATTTTCCTAGCTTGTTTTTGATTTCCCTTATGTTTAATGGGAGAAGGTGCAGCCAGTGTTAGAAGCTTTCACACGACATCACGACTAATCCGGCGATTGGACCAGGTCAGGAATAGAATGTGGCATTCAATTCAATTCAAATGTTTGCCTCCCAAACCAGCTGATTTATTGATACATTGTTACAACAGTTTTAAACACATATAACAGTGTTGAAAAGAAAGCACAGGGAAATAAGAAACCAAACAAACTGAAAAATTGTGCCGTAAAATGAGAGAAGATTATTTTATAATCAGTGCATACTCCCTGCCTATCTTTTCATTCAAGGTCTTCATTGTGTTACTTTTTGCCCTCTTTTTTCTGTGTGAAGTGAAGCATAAATGAGTGACACTATCTGTTTTTTGATGGATGTCCATGTCTGTGTTAGTACCAATACACAGGAGAATTCAGATTTGGGGGTTTGGCAGCAATTTCATTCTTATTTGACAAATTATTTTCTTAAAATGCCACAAAAATAGGACCGTCACTTTTTAGAGGATATAATACAAAACTGTATGGATTGTGTAGCATCTGTATAAAGCAGCGTTAATGGAGGGGAGACAAAGCAAAGCTGTATTCTGAATTTGGGATATAGACAGTTATAAGAGTGAGTGCAGCTGCCACAATGAATGCCTGTGTGAGCACAAGGACAGGATGAAGGTCTTGGGACTCACCCTGAGCTCCTTGAAGAAGATGCAGCTCCGGGCCCACTCCACTATAGAGAAGAGCGTCTGGTCTGCCATGCGACACATGAGGCTGAAGGTGCTGGGCTTGTCCAGGCGTCCCCGGCCACTCTGCTCCTGCTGCAGATGAGCAACAATCTTATTCTGCACCACCAGTTCATCTGGATCACAGCGCAGCAGCTCCAGCACCAGTGGTGGCAGGCTGGGGGGCTGTGGTGAGGTTGAGGGGTACATGTCTGGGTAGGGGTATCCTGTCAGAGACTCGGGGGAGCTGGTGTAGTCGGGACACTCGGCTTTAATCGCCCTGCCGGGGAAGGCTGTGTACTGGTACTGAGTGCTGAGGGGCACATGCGACTGCATGGCCATGCCCAGAGATGGGGGTCCATAGAGGTTGGCCTCGTAGTCTGTAGGGGTGATGGAGCTCGGGGTGGAGGGGAGCAGACTTTTGGAGATGGTGGGCAGGCTGTGCAGGGTGCCGGTGAAGCCGTAGTCAGTCTGCAGAGGAGAGGCCGGCGGAGGAGCTGCGCTCTCCAGCTTGAACCCATTGGATCGTATCAAAGCCTTCTTCTGCTGCTTCAAGGCCCTGTCTCTCTTGTACATGGGGCCAAATTTATTCCTCCCCCCACGCATGCGGTCTGCGCGCACCGCTGTCACACAAGAGACAAGAGGTGAAAAACAGATTTACAAATGAAACACAGACTCTACTGAATTCTCCTGCACTGCCAAGATCACCTTTACAAAAACCCCTGACGAGCATTGAACTGTAACAGCAGAGAGTAAAATCATAACCTGCACTTCACCAGTATTCCCAACTATTGCTACAGAATAAATAACAGACATGTTGGTCATTTTTGCTTCCTATTTTAGGGCTGAGAAGAATCCCCAGAGTCTGTGCAGCTCTACTCCTCCTTGTAGCCTAAATAGAGCTTTTGATTTAAAACAGGGGAGTCTTGGGGGTTTTATCAGTAAGTCAAGAATGTGTCCTTTTTCTGCTACGGAAGCAGGTGCTTTCCTGCATTGCTGTCTGGGAATTAATCCCATCCCACATGTATTGGAAACAGCATGAGAACCACCAGCCACCAAGGAAAGACTGTGAATATGATTTAAAGAAAATAGCCTTAACCCAAAAAAAGGTGTAATCAAATGATACAATTATTTTAAAAAATGAATAAAAATAATAAAGTTCCCTATGAAATACATGATATGAAATGAAAAGTATAAAATATATTATTATTATTATTATTATTATTATTATTATTATGACAGTATTTTGTCTGTTATAATAACGGATTGTATACATTAATGTGTACCTTCTAGCCGCATCCCGACGCTCAGGCACTTTTGGAAGCGACAGAAGGGACATCTCTTCCTTTGGGTTTTGTCTATTTTACACTCCTGGTTCTCCGCACACGTGTACCTCTTGTTGTTCTGCACTGTCCTCTTGAAGAAGCCCTGAAAGACAGACACAGACACTTTAGAGAGAGCAGAGAGGACAGAGGACACGGTATTAAACGTTATTAGGAGGCGAACTTGCGGCCTAGAAATAAAACATTTGCACAATTAATTCTCGATAACGGCGTACTGTACGTAAAATCAAGCGCGTAGGGACTCTAACTTAGCTGGCGTGGGTAAATGCAATGCTGCATTTTTTTTCTTTTACTTTCATAGCTTAAGCAAAGGAGAAAAACAGGTTTGAAATAGCGAAAAAAAAATTAAAATGTCGCATCAGTCAGGGAGAAGTTTTATATTATTTATTATATCGACCACAATGACAGCACCCGTTTAAACAGCAAATATTACTCAGGATTTGCTGTTTGGAACGATCAGTAACAGGCCTAGATAACAGTGGAAATGCCGTGCAGTGTCATTTACCCACGTGTTTCTGTTTGTGTCAGAGTGTGTGTGTG
>NW_023339718.1:27094213-27094369 GCF_004916995.1 Morone saxatilis
TGTGTGTGTGTGTTACCTTGCAGCTCTCACAGGTAAGCAGACCGTAGTGGTATCCGGACACTTTGTCTCCACACACAGGACACAGCTCTTCCAGGTCATCGTCATATGTGTATTCCATAACCTTCAAAGTCACACCTGTTACACACACACACACAC
>NW_023339718.1:27094469-27094793 GCF_004916995.1 Morone saxatilis
CCCTTAAAGTCTCCATGCCACCCAATGGACACCCTTTTATTTCGCTCTGCCCCTACAACCACAGAATTAAAGTTCTCCCAATGAGAAATCTGCACTAAAAAGTGTACATTTTTTTAACATTGCTTGACATTGAAGTTGAAGATATATAAAGCTGTCAGGGTGGAAAAAGTTAAATGAATAAATGCTCAGTGCTGAATTTGGCACCCCCTTTTGGTGACATGAGGACACTAAGATGAAAAGGCCTAACAAAAACATATGTTGTCAGAAATAGTCAGACATTCTACACAAGGTTTTAAACACATATGTGTATATATGTACACATAT
>NW_023339718.1:27094823-27096786 GCF_004916995.1 Morone saxatilis
ATATATATTAGTTTTCATTGTTGATCATGTTTTAGAGGATAGTGATGTATTGTGTGTGAAGGAGTCGGCTCCCGTCTGAGAGCCAATTCATTTTTTTCTTTCTTATTGTAAAATATATTAATTATTAAAAGAGACGGACTAATAGGATGATCTTATAACATATTTGTTAGATACAATACAGAAACGTCTCACTTTGATAATAACTTGTGTATATTGCGCCAGTTGCCAACATATAAAACATAGTTCTAAATAAACAAATCATTCAATACAGATGTGTAATTGTGTCTGATGTTTGTACATAATTTAAGGTTTTTATACCAAGAGTAATGTAAAATTATAGTATTTGGGAAATTATAGTAATATATGTGCACACATGCCAATCATAGTAGATCAAAACATTGCTAATATTGGCTAAATTATAAAAGTCAGAAGTTGTACTAAGAGCTGAAAGAGCAAACTCTTATTACTGAGCTGAGCCAAATCAGGGGTGATGGTTCACTAAAAAATTCCCATCAATTTTTGTAGCCTTTTGCAGCAGCATTTCCTTATCTACAATTCTAGAAAAACAGTAAGTGGCATATTTGCCAATAATCACAAGGTTACTCTGAGAGTCTACATTGAATCTACTTTAAATCAATAATTAATCAATAATGTCCTGTCAGTCATCAGCCATTGCTACACTTTCCTCCATTCATAACTTTTACAAGTTATAGTAAATGATAGCAGATGCAGAAACTTAATATAATAATATAATTTAATGCAAAGATTATTTAGCTAAATGAAGCCCTGTCCCTGACAAAGTGAGAGAGAAGACTTGCACAGGACATCTCTGCCATTAGGTTGTTTGCTCAGCAGAAGGTGCATGCAGGGAGACATCTATCAATCTGTTTCACCCCTGACCTCCTAGAGTCCGTGCAAAGTCCTCGATTAGCTTGTATCTGCTCATCCGACTATTAGGGAGCACTGCCCAGAAAACAAGCGAGGCTTACTGGAGCAGGAGGCCCCTGCTGAGCCGGGCCCTCTGTCACTGGGGCCAAGAATTATGGCCTATCTGCTGTTTGTCTCTGGCACGATTTTGTTTTGCAAGTGTGCTGTGGCTACAGGTCAGCGGAGCCCTGTCATCAGACAAGCTCTGTCTCTGTCTCCTAGATATATTTGTACAATAAATAAAGGGGAAGGGCTAAGGCCTGGCTCATGTTTTGACTTCATCATTTATATTTTGTTCATTTTGTACCCCCACACTGACAACTATTTTCTGCTGGAGTGGCAGGATCTTTGTGGATAAAAGAAGATAGCACTGCAATCACTCTGGGTGAAAGCTGCAGGAGGATGAGTTTGTGTGTTGTGCAGAATTTGAAGATAATTTGTAGGATTTCAGATATGGAGCTTGTTGATAGCTTGTTGATCAGCTGCCTTCTTCTCTGTGTTGAAGAATACAGTAATGTTACGGTACTTGGTTTGCTGGTAAACTGAACTATTAAGAAACACAGCTTATTGAATTTTACAGCTTCCACAACAATGCTAATGCTATAAATGAATGTACAAAAATAGCCAGATTGGCTCAAAACCTAATTGTTAGTGTTACCTAGTCATCAGTACATCTGTTTAATGCAACGTTTCAGTATGGTGCTCATCTTAAATGATTAATACAGAATTACAGTATTAATCACCCAGTAAAACTAATAAATAAAATTTAATTCAATTCAATTAAAACACACATTTTGTTACCTACTGGGGACTTTTTCTAAACACTGACCTTGCTGGGATTACTAGTCCTCATGGGGACCAGATGTCGCTTCTAATGTGGCAAAAAATTTGGAAACAAAACTCTTTTTCTCAGGTTTACAACAGTGTGAAGGCACTGACTGGGATAGGGTTAGATAAGTGTTTATTTGGGAACTCTCTTGAATTGAGGTTAGGGGTAGGTATGAATTGGTTAGGGTTAAGGTTAGGGTAAGGGGCT
>NW_023339718.1:27096821-27097822 GCF_004916995.1 Morone saxatilis
CCTAACAAGGATAGCTGTGCAAACTTGCTTTGAACAGTTTCATCATTCCCATGAAAATATATTCTTCCCATATGTATCTTGTTGTCTTCCTACCCCCCTGCAAGTCTTAATTCATCATTCATCCCTTTTTCAGCACAACTCCTGGAGTCACAAGTTTTACAAAATGTCTTTATATGGTTAAGGATTATAAATTAGAAAACCAGTATTTGTAAAAAGTTCAGTTTTTTGCCACCACTGCTTTTGATAAAAAATCTATTTGAGGTATCTTTTTTTAATCAGTGTCTGTCCTCCACTGAAAAAAAATACTATATACTACTATTTGCAATGATAACAGATATATTAAACACACAGTTCACACCATAACGCTCCCTTTTTGACAAGCTTGTTGCCACTTAAATAATGCATTCTGCCTTCTGCCATGAAAATGTATTCATCTTTTGAAAAAAGAAAACATTTGCATTTAAATCAAGCAAGCTATAGAAGTTTATTAATGATAAAACTACTGAGCAAGTAAGTAAGTGTAAATGAAAATCAAATGAGTCATTCTGTTTGATTTGAACAATAAGCAGGGACACATGTATTGGTTCCACAAGGACAGAATTATGATAGCAACATCTACATATTGTTTTTATTGCAGAAATCATGTCAGATTTTAAGATTTGTCAGTTTCTGTCCATTCTATGTAAACTCCAGTTTACAGGTTTTGACCCTTGAGTTAAGTGTCAGACCCACCCTGATAATCGATTCGAGCTAGTCCAATTGAGTGTCAGGCTACTTCATTAGGCTTTCCCGTAGGCATGCCTGTAAAATATACAACCATAACCAACCATACACACAATGACTATTTCTGTTGCTATTATTGTTGGTTCCTATATAACCTATTTTGAACCAATAGTGCACAAAATCAACAATCCCAACTCATCAAATAGTGTGAATTGTTGAGTCTTTGTAAATAATTTAATAAGGAATACAGTCTAGAAAGGTGTCCTGAGATAATTTCT
>NW_023339718.1:27097972-27099217 GCF_004916995.1 Morone saxatilis
AATAAATATGCAACATCTGGTTACTATGTGACTTGAGAGTGGGAAAGGGTTGACGAAATCAGGGTTTCATCCTCAAAACCAGGCTTGTGATATGAATCTGTTCCTATACATTCTCACATTTTAACTGAAGATTGATGAATGTTTCTGTTTGCTTTTTTTGGGGGTTACTCAATCATTTTTGACACTAATAACCATAAATCACCTCATACCATTGAGAACATTACCAAATACCACTGAGAACCGATCATTGCCCTTACCAATGAAAATATTGTAAAATCTTCAAGAAAGCACTGTCTTCCAACTGCAATACACTGTCACAACCTTTATATTTTACTAATTGGTTCATTTATACCACAGAGGAGAGCAGTGTAAACAGGTGACAGCGCCAGGGCTTCATTTTCCACAATAAAAGAAGAAGAATAGTGAGATTTTGTGTAGCCTGCATTCAGTGTCCCCGAGTCTGTCCTTGACCAAGCCAGGGCGCAACCACAACAAACCACTTAGAAAAGGGAAATTAAATAGAACAACTACAATAGCATGGAGAGAAAGCAGACATGGCAGGGGTTTTCCTCTGTGTCATCCTACAAGGTCAAAACAAAAAATCCTAATCTATCTCTCTGATCCCTATAACACGCAAGCTTCTTAAAATGTACTCAAGAAAAGGAATTCTGCATATCAACTGACCCCTGCACTGAGTGGTGGATTGATTGAAGAGGATAATAAATCATAGCTGTGAACTGATTGACTCATGCCCCCTGCTGGTATATTTTAACCACTGACTGACACTGTGCTGTCTTTTTTTTTTTTTTTAAATCATTGAACCACAATACATTACAAATCCAGCCAGTATACATGTTTAAACATCTGCACAACATGTAAATATGGAATAAAAACTGACCGTAATTATAAATATCAAGTCATTAATAGTAGATAGTCAAAGATCAAGTGATGTTTTCAGAGAAGCTTGAACTATATGCTGTTTCCCCTAAAGATACCTTAATAAATAAGTATCAAGCAACAGGCAACAATCTAGAGCAGGGGTATACAAACTTTTTCCCTCAGAGGACCAAAATTGAAACTTAATGGTGGGCCAGTTAAGTAATGGATTAGTATCCAGCATCTTCATCTGTACACCTAATCCATTGTACTAAATAGAACAATATCCACTTAATAAACACTTTGATGAATTCAAATAAATACATTTGTAACGTGACAGAGGGTGTTGATTCTCACCACCATCCACAA
>NW_023339718.1:27099286-27099686 GCF_004916995.1 Morone saxatilis
TGCTGTGAAAAAGGTCTATTAAGTTTTGCAGCTGTGAGTCACTCCTCCATTTCCTTTTGTGTGAGCCAGTATGATGAGCACATAATAGAACACTGCAGTTTTTTATCAGATCAAAGATTCAAGACTAATACAAGTTACTATCACGTGTTTAAGCTGAACCCAAATGCAGACACTGGATAAGCAGTTGAGGTCAAAAAAAGTATTTTATTGTTAATACCAGCAAAAGAGGTGAAAAGGTGGCTGGCTGCAGTTAGGGGTTAACGTGAAGGGGAACAAATCTATGTGGAGGCTTGGCAGTGGAATGCCAGGGATAAGAGCTGGGTGACGGGTTTGAGATGGTAAATGGTAAATTGACCTGTACTTGTATAGCGCCTTTTCTAGTCTTCCGACCACTCAAAGC
>NW_023339718.1:27099786-27101144 GCF_004916995.1 Morone saxatilis
ATATACATACATATATACATATAAATATATATATAAATATACACATATATATATAATACATATTGGTACTAGTTTAGTATCCTTTCCTTGCCTTATGGGCACTTTACTAATATGTAGATTTTATAACCATTTAGTTTCCTAGGTTTTTATGTATTTACTAAGTAATAACTTGGTTCTTACTCACCAGTTCTTGTGGTACTTCCCTAATAATTTGACAGCATTGAATTTCCTAGTAAATACCAGGTAATTAGAGGACTATAAAATAAATCTATCTTGATTTAATTTAATGCTTTTCACCTAGTACTTTCTTACCGAGTATATATAGTGTACCTTGAAATGGTTGATTTGATAAACTCAAAGTATCATGTTCTTTCCCAGTACTAAATGATTACTTACTAGTATATCTTTAATGTGTTTTTATGTTTAGTAAGTAATATGTACCTACTGGGTAATAACTAAGTACTTACTAACCATTTATTTGGGTACTTTACTTTTTTACTTTAATAGGATATTTTTACCATCTTGTTTACTATGTTTTCATGTATTCACGAGTTAAAAACTTTGTACTTACAATCCTTAACTTATATTTGCTTACTTTACTTTTCCTTGTTTTTTGTAAGTTTCCATGTATTTATTAGATAATAACTTGACTGTATTTTGTTACCTAGTAAATACTAGGTAATCAGTACACTGTAAAATAAAGAATCACCAATTATCTTGATTTAATTTCATGCATTCCACAATGAGATCTTTTTGCTTGACTCAAGCTAAGAGTTCCATTAATTAGCACTCTAGTTCCTTCATAATCAATATGTTTCTGAGCACAGACATGTGAATCTGAATGTGTGCTTCATTCCAGAGCTGCTGCCTGCTGTGATGGATTACCACACAGGAGATATATTTAAGAGCGAGCAAGGTTGCAATTGAGTTTAGCCTTAACTAACTTCCTATTGTTAACCACACACAAAAGCCAAGTTCTGAGGGGGAGCACTGTCAAGAATAAGGGCTGTTCAAAATCAGGAACCTTGTCAAGGGCAAGAGGTGGTGATTTATTATGTAGCCCACCCCCAACTCACAATCGCCCCACACCCTCACCCCCTGCACAACTGCTGTACAGCTCTTACTGCCCAGCATCATCCAGTACACTGCTCAGATGAGTTTGGTATTCACCCTCCTCACTGAATTTTTATAA
The DNA here is from genome assembly GCF_004916995.1 of Morone saxatilis. Taxonomy (NCBI): domain Eukaryota; kingdom Metazoa; phylum Chordata; class Actinopteri; family Moronidae; genus Morone; species Morone saxatilis. The sequence goes on from NW_023339718.1 coordinate 27,100,979, forward strand.
AAACCTTTTAAAATGTAGTTTTACCCATTTATGAAAGAGTGGCTATTATAAGGTGGACATTCACATTCAGATTACAGTACAGTAAAACAAATTCTGTAAATGTAAAAAAAAAAAAAGGTCCAGTGTGTTACATTAGGAGGATCTATTGTCAAAAATGGAATATAAT
>NW_023339718.1:27101169-27105212 GCF_004916995.1 Morone saxatilis
AAAACCCCAAAACCCCCCCCAAAACGGTTTTTTTCTTTTTCCCTTTTTTTCCCTTTTAATCAAAGGCCCCCCACCATTTTATAAAGTGGCCAAAAAAAAAAAACTTGGAAAGCTTTTTTTTCCTGCTAATATAAAACTTTCCAAAAGATTGGGCGGACAGCCCCAAAAAACCCTTTTTTTTCTTCCAATTTTCAAAAAAACCAAGGGGGAAATAAAAAGGGGGGGGTGATGGAGAAAAAAAAAAAAAACTTAACCAAAAACTTTGGGGCTTGAAGGGAGGGGGCCAACAGACAAGGGGTTTAGGAAAAGTTTTTCAGGAAAAAAAAAACCCCAAACTAAAAAAACTTGTGTAAACAAAAACAGAGAAGAAGGACCCAAACAGAACTAAAAAAAAAAACAAAAACAAATGGGTTTGTGTTTTTCGGTTTTTTTCTTTCATGCCAAAGTTTTTGTAAGATAAGTTAATTAGAAAAAAATAGGTAACCAACTTGGGGGCTCAATAGGCTTCCTTTTTCAGTCAAAAAAAAAAAAAACATTTGTTTATAAAAAACTATTTTCCCCCTAAAAAGGGGCTTTCCAAATTTTGTTTTTTCTTTTCGTTATTTTTTGAGTTCCAACTTTTTATTTGAAAATATTTTAATCCCATTTTTTTTTTTCATTCAAAAACAAAAAAAAAACAAAGAATAAAAACAAATTTTTCTTGGGTGTTTTTTTTTTCTTTCTTTTTGGTTGTTATTCAAATTTAAATTTTGTATTTTTATTCCAATTTTTGTTTCCTTACTTTTATTTTAAAACAGGAAAAAAATTAAGAATTCAAATCATAATTTCAATATATAAATATTATATTAAAAAACCAATAAATAAAAAAAACCACCAAATTATAAAAAAAAACATATAAAACAATAAACCCAATAATATTAAAAACATTTAATATTATATAAATTAAAAATTATAACCAAAAAAAAAACAAATAAATATAATTTAAAATAAAAAAAAAAATTTTGGTAAAAACTAGGTTTTAATTTTTTTAATCCTTTTCCCCTTTTTGCCTTAAGGGCAAACTTTTTTTTTAACAAAAAATAATGGTTAGAAAAATTTTTAAATAAAATACATTTATTTCCAGTTTTTATGTATTTTTTAAAAAACTAAAGGGTAAATAAGAAAAAACTTTTGGTTTTTTTTTTTCTTAAAAAAAACCTTTTTTCAACCCCCAAGAATTTTTTCTTTTTGTGGTTAAAAAAAACTTTTTTTCCCTAAATAATTTTTGGAAAAAAGGAAAGAAAACAAGGCAATGAAAAAATTTTTTTTTTCTAAAGTAAAAAGTGTGTAAACCAGGTATTTTAAAAGAAAAGGAACTTATAAAATTAAATTCCTAATGTTTTTGATTAAATTTTAAGGTTTTTCCCTAGTTAACTTTTCTGTTACCGAGTATATATAGTGTACCTTTTGGGGAAATGGTTGGATTTGATTAACCAAAGTATTTTTCATGTTCTTTTCCCAGTTACTAAAAATGATTACTTTACTAGGGTAATATTCGTTTTAAATTGGTGTGTTTTATGTTTAGTAAATAATAATGTAAAACCGTAACTGGGTAATAACTAGTAACTACTAAACCAGTTGTATTTGCGGTAACTCTTACTTTTTTTGTTTGATGTTAATTTAGGATATTTTTTTTTACCATTCTTGTTTAACTTATGGTTATTTGTTATTTTTTCCACGAGTTAAACCTTTACCTTACAATTCCCTAAAACTTATATTTTGCTTATAACTTTTTATTTTTTTCCTTGGTTTTTTGTAAAGGTTCCATGTAATTATTAAGATAAATAAACTTGGGACTGTATGGTTTACCTAGGTAAAAATAACTAGGGATAAATGCAGTACCCACTGGTTAAAATAAAAGGAATCAACCCAATTATCTTGATGTTTAAAATTTCATGCATTTCCCACCAATGAGATCTTTTGCCCTTGAAACTCAAGGCTTTAAGGAAGTTCCATTATTTTAAGGGGGCCACTCTTGCAGTTGTTCCCTTTTCATAAAAATTTGCCCAAATATGTTTTCTGAAGGCACAAGGGGAACCCATGTTGAAATCTGGGGAAAATTGTTGGCTTTTCATTTCCAAAAGAAAAGTTTGGGCTGCCTTTGCTGTTGAAATGGGATTAACCACCAACAGGGAAGGAATATAATTTTAAAAGGAAAGGCGGAAGCCCAAGGCTTGCCAAATTGCAGGAGGTTTTTGCCCTAATAACTTTCCTATTCTGTTTAACCAACACACCAAAAAAGCCCCCCAAAAGGTTACTGAGGGAGCACTTGTCCCAAGGGAATAAAAGGGCTGTTTTTTCCCCCAAAAATTCAGGGGGAAACCTTGTCCCAAAGGGCAACGAGGTGTTGATTTATTATGTAGGGCCCACCCCCAAACCTCCCACCCAAATTCCGCCCCACCCCAACCCCTCCACCCCCCCTTGCCAACAACTTGCTGTTAAACCAGGCTCTTACTTTGTCCCAAGCATTTTCAATTCCGAGGTACCCACTTTTGCTTTTCAGAAGAAGTTTTGGTATTTCAACCCCCCCTCCTCCCACTGAATTTATAAAAAAAAACCTTTTAAAAGAATTGTAGCGTTAAAGTTTTAACCCCATTTATGAAAAGAGTTTGGGGCTATTATTTAAAGGGGTGGAACATTCCCCACATTTTTCAAGGGATACAGGTACCAGGTAAAAAAACAAATTTTTCTGTAAAAATGTAAAAAAAAAAAAGGGTCCCAGTGTGTTTACATTAAAGGAGGGATCTTATTTTGTCAAAAAATGGATAATATTCATAGGTATGTTTTCATCAGTGTATAATCACCTGAATAATAGAACTGTTTTGTTATGTTGGTGTTTTAGTTACCTTAGAACGAGCCATTTTTATCTACAGAGGGAGCGGGTCCTCTTCTAGGAGTCCACCATGTTGAACCACCATGTTTCTACAGTAGCCCAGAATGGACAAATATAATAGACAGAGCTTCCGGGTCTGGAAAGTGAAGCCAACGAGGAAGCCTCTTAAAACCTGCATTCATTGTAAATTCCAGCAGGGGGAGCTCCATTGACTGCAATAACACAGCGATCCCATTCACGTTAATGGAAAAAGAGTCAACTTGTCACTTCATTTATGAGCTCAGTCAACAGTTTCCTGATGAGTTTATGGTCTCAATTGCTAGTTTCAGTCTTCTTCCATACAGCATGATGTTCATTTAGTAAATTATGGTCCAATTTAGAGTAAGATAGCGATAAAGTTGCGTATGCTTTTGGGACGGGGCTACCTTTTGATTGACAGATCACTCTCAGTGAATGAGCGCAGATCAACTTGCAGTACATCATGTCTGCTGGCTTGCGCTGGCTCTGTGTAACTGTCATGGCGGTGGCCAAAATGCGAAATTCGAGGCTTTGAAATGGCACTCCACAAACGAATAGGTGACATCACGATAGGTTCACACTTGGGACAAAGCAAACCCTGGTTCTAGGATAGGGCCTCTTACGTTATTTGCAGCCATTGTAGTTTCTCCTATCGCTTGGAAGGTGACAACTGCTAAATTCCACTAAATTCTACACACCAGTCCTTTAAGAATATCTGGTTAATGAAAATCTGGCCTAAATCAAATTCAGAATACAGGATGTTTACTTGTAGCAGAGTATATTTACACTGTGGTATTTGTATTTTTACATCAGTAAAGGATCTTCATACATCCAGCGTGATTCATTTCCTGTGGAACTTTCTCACTTACCTATTCTCCCAGAAGCAGGAGGATGAAGAAACTCCGGCTCTGTATCACAATCCATGTCAATATTGAACAATGTGTAAATAGGATTACTTGACAGTAAAGAGTTAACCAACACTTGTAACTGTCATGGCCATTGCTGTGCCTTTGTTTTGTTGCCTTGTAACCTCAATAATTTATACATCTAAGCCATCAACCTGTCTGTTAGACCCCATCCCAACTAGGCTGCTTAAAGAAGTTGTACCCTTAATTGGCACTTCTTTACTGGATACGATTAATCTTTCTTTATT
>NW_023339718.1:27105312-27109518 GCF_004916995.1 Morone saxatilis
TATATGTATATATATATATATGAATATGAATGATCTAATTCGCTGTAAATAAAGTAAGATTGATAAAATAACATTAAAAAATTGATATCACAGAAGAACAGAATTGTATTTCCTGTTGATGATGGATAATAAAAATATTTCAAATAAAAAGTTTGACTCAAATACGAAGACAATGGAGCTTTTAGGGGAATAGTTTTAATGTTTGACTGAAGGAGCCTATGAAGCCAGTGTAACACTATATTTTTCATACTATCTACAAACTGCATGAAAAGACCAAAACCAACAATGTGTTAGTCTGTCTCTTAGTAGTGTCTGACCTCCCTACCCTGTCTGTGGCTCTCAGCCCCAAGTGTAGTTTTTCCCTGGTTGATGAGGGTGGCTCGACCATCTGGAGTATATAGCAGGAGCTTTCCAAGTGGGCCACTTTATAAATGGTGCTGATATAAAGAGGAAGAAAAACGTGGTGGTAACTGATTCTGTCAATTCAATTATATATTCTAATATGCTAACTAACACAACTACTGTGATCAGCTAGATGTCCTTTACCGAGCTTCTTTTTACACAAGGATCCAATGAAGGAAAGAGAAGAAAAGGGACTTCAATTAAATGATGTTGCTCATAACTGTCTAGTTGAATTTTACTGCCTATAATATAACTTTTTGTTAGTACACAGTGAGTGGAACATGAAAAATACAAACACCTAATGTAAAGCATGTGGTAATAAATACTCATTGTTACCTTATTAATACATAAGAAAATAACCATGGTGAAATTATTATAGGATATTCAGCTATTGTATACTCATCGTTGTATGCACTAGTTGTTTGTTGATGATTTACTTTGTAGAGCTTTGATTCTCTGCCTGAACTCAAACTGTACCTGACTAAAGGTAGGGCTTGGGCTGGGTTCAGACAGAGTGAGATTTATAAATAATAATTAATAATGCATATGACTGTATTTAGTGAGAGAATTTGTTTGAATGTATTCATTTTGATAATAATTTGCATTAGATTATATGAACAATATATTTTTATTTTAGCTTGTAATATACTATAAATATTAAATGTTAAATATTATAATTATTTAAGTAATTATTTAAGCTGGTTTGTGTTTTTAATACTTTTTGGACAACAATGGAGCTCTATGGCACAGAGAAAGAACATATATATATTATTATTAATTTATGAATTTATTTATTATTTAATCTGCAATATCATGCATTCACTTAGAGTAGCACAGCAGACCAACAAAGTATATACACACATTCATTTACACACACACTTCAATTTGTAATGTTTAGAGTCTGAAATAATTTGCAAGTTTGCAGACATCTTACAGTGCAAATATTGCCATGAACCATGCCAAACACTCTATCCAAACCCCCTTCAAATAATCCTTGACCCACACTCCCGTCTGAGAATTTGGAGAGAGATCTTAAAAAGTTTTTGCACGCATTTGATAACAACTGAAAATGGGAAATGAAACGGACTCTTTTTGGTTTCGTTAAATCTCTTTTCCACGCCAGATAATTGCCGGCCTTATCACCATTTATGTTGAACATGAATTTATTACATTACAAGCGCAGTGCTGGAAGATTATATTTTGTGGACACCAGATGTTGAAGTGTAGATTTATGCCAGATTCACATTCATTTTCAAGGCCACAGCAGGCTGGTTGGTAATTAGCTGTCATAAAAGGGGCCTTTACAAAACCGCAGAAATCAGACTGAAGAACGAGAGAAAGGCTGTTATAACTGCATTTACTTTCAAAACACAGTGGCAAAATGTCTTTCCTTATCTATTCCAATCAAGATTCAAATTTATCAATCCATGCAAATAAATCCAGGATGTTTTGGGGCATATGTTGGTCCGATTGACCCCCAGTTAGTCAGGGAGTACAGTACATTCATAGGTACACTAAGGACATGATTTTTTGGGATACCTACAACACAGTCATAGCAGTTAATACCTATTCTTTTCACACAGGCCATGTATCATTCAGGTCTACTGAATACTTAAAGCATTCACAGCCGTATGTTCTGCATTTTTCATTGTAGAAACTTCATTCAAACGTCAAAATGTTCAGCTCAATTGGGTATTCTCATATTTCATACACCTCATACTTTCCTGGTTTTCCCAGGAAAAACTCCTCATTTAAAATAATGGACGGAATGTTCAAAAGTCAACAAAAAACCTTTAACCCCACTTGTCTTCAAGCTCTTCCCATGCATTCTTACATTCACATAGAAACTCTATTCAAACTTTTAAATGTTTGCGTCAAATGATCTTTCTTACCTTAATTAAACATTCTTACATATCTTTCATACTTACGTACGTCTTCCTGTAGATTACATTTCTCTTAGCAGTGCAATATGACTTTAGAGATATTCGCAATAATCAATATTGTCTCTCTGTCAACCTACAATTGAACAAATATCAAAATGATTTTGAAAAACTGTGTTTTGTGACACATTGTTGTAACCGCATTATAGCTGCTTAAAAAGCTGGTAAAGAGAGGTCTTACACTAAATATCACCCAGTTTTTAATTAGAAATCAATGTTAAAAATCCAGGTTGGTGCTCACTGTATCATGCAGACCTATTCCGTTATAATGTATTTTAATCAGGGGTGCAATTTTGACACTCTTTCTCTTCCATACAATTCTACCCTTGTTCTACCCTGCTTAGCTTAGCATCTGGTTGCATGATTCTGTCACTGTCTGATAAGAATACATGTCTGCTGACAACCAGATAAACTTTTAGTGGCAGATTGCTGCCAAATTTCCCTCCAACAAAGTTCACCACCAGGCTTTTGTTCCAGTTCATTTTACCACTGCTTCACAAGGTGTTGGTGCAGAAATTTCCCGTCTGCTCTACCACTGCATCGTTCTTACCAAACTTTAATGCACAGCCCACCAGATTTTTTGCCAGATTATATTTTTTGCTTCCTTATATTTGTACACAAGAGAAGATAGTATGAGCTGGACCGCTCACTGTTATGTTATATCAACTGCGAATAGTTGTAGAATAGAAAAGTCACCATTTATCTGTGTTGCTGTGTTGTCATGGATTGGTCATTAATATAGAGTGGAGAAAAAAAGTGTTCAGGAGCACAGAGGAAATGGCATCAGAGAAATGTGAGGGAACAAGGTCATCCCCCTCTGGAAGTGTGTCAGTTGGCGAGGGGTGAGGAATGGCAGGGCTGTTCTCCCATTATCGGCGTCAAGGTCGCATCGGGTCAGGGTCAAGGGGAACGAGATGAGAGGGAGAGGGGGAGGGAGGAGAGGCGGAGTACAGACGGAGGAGGACCACACCTGGTGAAGGCACACTTCAGGAGAGTGGAGCGCACGCTCTGCTAACACGAGCCAGGAGACGCCAAAGTGGAAGAGTTTCGGCAGAGCTGCACAGCCAGTTCTAGCCTTGACTTGTGTCCTGACTGACGTAAATACAGTAGGCCAAAACCAAACTAAAGTGTGTTTGTACGACAGGGATGGGGTGGGTGGGTGGTCTTCTTATTACATTCTACCCTGAACCCTACTTCAGCTGCAGAGAATGTTGTGATGAATTTGATTGATTTGATTTACATGTTTTAGGTCATTCTACAGAAACATAAAGTTAGACCACATTATAACATAACTCTTGAGTTTATAATTACACACAAACGACAAGTTTGATTTCAAAAAATTATTTTTTTGTTACACAGTAACACCAGTTACACAACTCCAGGGGTCCACTACGTTCATTATATGGTTTATCGTATTTATTTAACTTTTTTTTTTAAATGTAATTTACATTAGATATCTGATAGGCCCTTGCCTTCTATACATGCCTGTGGGGACGAGCACTTTTGTGGTGCTTGGCATTGTATATACAACATGTGCTGCACCATCAGTGCAATAAAAACCTTCACTAAATTCATGGCAAACCAATTTTTTTGTCATGCAATAAATCTAAGGCGGCACTGTAGAACTGAACTGTGTCTTTTTGATTTTGAGTTGCACTTAAAACTTAATGAGAGACACGAGCTTGTGATTAACTGAGGATCTCTGTGGCAGGGGGGCAACTGCAGTGATCAGACTTTTCCAGAGGTTTTACTGCAGTCCATAGTTTAAGGCAGTTAATCATTGCATTGCATTAGGGGCGGCTGTGGCTCAGAGGCAGAGTGGGTCGTCCCCCAATCGGAAGGTTATTGGTTCGATCCCCGGCTC
>NW_023339718.1:27109543-27111373 GCF_004916995.1 Morone saxatilis
AAGATACTGAACCCCAAATTGCATAGCATCGGTGTGTGAATGTGTATGAATGAGTTAGTTTCTGTTCGATGGACTTTGCCATCACTGAGTGAATTTGTGTGAAAGGGTGAATGTGGCACGTAGTAGAAGCACTTTGAGTGGTCAGAAGACTAGAAAGGCGCTATAAAAGTACAGGTCAATTGAAATTTGATTATTTATATTTTTTCATTGAACTTTAATTATTTAAGGAATTGTGTATGACTGATAACCTACATCTGTGGTTTGTATTTTCTTTATTTTTAACAATCATACAGACTTCTCCCTGACCCTTGGCCATTGTTGGTGAAACAAGGCTGTTTATCCGAGAGTAAAGGATCTGTGAATATAAATTGTGTTCAGGTCTTCAAAGATTAGATCTTAAATAATAATCTAAACTTTAAAAACCCCAATTCCATTCAGTTTTTTCACAGCAATTAATGAAATGCTGAGATATAGGCCTACTGTGTATATTTCAGAATAGAATCAATACAAAATGAAAGTTCCTTGTAGGGGCTTTAACTTTTTATTGTGTGTTTTGTCTTTTTTATTTATTTATTTGGCATAGACTTACCACCACCTACTATGTTAGAGTGTGCGAGAGCAAGAGATTATTTTACGTATTTGTGGTGTCAATCATTTTACAATCAATATGTATCAATATTTCACTTTTTTAAATATCACGGTCCTTGTCACTATCAGTATATCACAACACAAATGTATTAACTGATAACCTGAGACTGTTTGTTAATGCCACAGTTTAATTCAACACTGTACAACACTGCATAACACTGCATAATACTGCATAGCATTATTCCAAAGTTAAGCTTCAGGAATTCCTTTCAGATTCTTGATGTGTGATAAATGTTGGTCATTTTCTGTTTCAGTTTGTCACTATACAGTACGCTCTGATGCTTTGTTAAAATTGCTTGGCTTGTACAAACTATATCCATATATGTTCCATATGTGTTGACATGCCTCACAATTATAATAATAAAAATATTGAAACAAATATTTGAAAAATTAAGGATAGAACACATCATTTTTGCAATATTGCAGAAATAATTACCTACAGTTACTATTTTAGGGTGTATATTCTATTTTGGATGCATGAATCTAAAATAAAGATCATTTACAGCATCAGCCTAACTGCTACAGTCCTTCAACATCACATATCAGCTTAACCAAAGTCAAACATAAAGGCACAGCATCTTTTATAACTGGATATAAGTCATGCACAGGCACACTGTGGTGTATTTTCATCACAGAGTACAAAATATTCTTCAAACAACTTAGCCGGCTAAATCAACTCACTTGGACAACCCCATAGATTTGATGTCAGAACTGTTCTGTGACGCAGAACATTTTCGTAACTGAAACAAGGTCATTCATTGAAATAACAAACCATAGTATTGACACAGTGCTTCTCAGTATGTACACTACGCAGGGAAAAATGACTAAACACAAACATTATAGTAGAAACGTAATTAAAAGCAGCACATGGCCATGTTTCTCTTAGATACAATGCAGTCACCATACTGTATCACAGTCACGTATGAAGTATTTACAGTTATTTGGTCCAGGGACAATCAATTATATTGTATTATTGGCAAATACAGTAAATATTGAAGCCCCCACTGTGTCCCTACAGTGTGATGTTTGAATGCTGTCCATGCAGTGTTTGACTCTAGGAGGATGTTTTCACATTAATCTGCTAAAAGTGGAAAGTTTCTCTGTGCTCACAGAAATTCAGATTTTTAAGGGGCGAGGCCTACCAGCATGATTTGTGACATCACTAATAGTTTGGAAGTCAGT
>NW_023339718.1:27111473-27114598 GCF_004916995.1 Morone saxatilis
AGACATCTTGTGTCCAGCAGCAAACTTTAGAAATGAACAACATTTGCATATTCAGAGATTCTGGAAGTTTTAATGAGTTAGAAGGAGGAGATGACTTTTTAAGGATTTTAATGTGGAAACTGTACAAAAAACATATCAGGCACACACAATTGTTCCAAGCAGACATCTTAATACATGTCTGGAGGGGGTCTTTAAAATAATTAAAAGAAAGCCAGGCACAACACTGTTATTCAACATCAGTAAGCAGAAGCAATAGGCCTTTTTCACAGCAGCCATTTTGACATGAGATAGTATGGTAGTCACAGGTGTTACCAATAAGTCAGTATAGCAATAAATTAGTGTCATTAGTGTCTGTTAGCTGATAGCAGTTAGCACTAGTTGTTTGAGAAGATCACTGTGTTACTTTAACATGTGTAAGTGCCACTCAGCAAATAATGACATGGTGTTTCGTCCTGCGCCTATACTGTGAGCTCTGTATGTCCGATGTCCTTGAACACGACGCAGTCAGTTTTCCTTTGTCCCCGCTGCATTACCACATAACAATAATGCAACTTGACAACAAGTGACGGACGTGCCTGTCAGCAAAATGATTTTCACAGTGTACTGAAATAACCTGAACCCACTGACTTCTGCAAGGAAATCAATATGAGCACGTACTGTATGCTTTGGAAAATTCAATACAAGGATGTAATGTGAAATATAGGCAATCAGTTAGTAATTGTAATTGCAATCACTGGTATGGTCCTTTTTAAATTAAGGCAGATTTATTATCGTTGTTATTCATTATGTTATAATTATTATATTACTTTCAGTTGTAATTTGGAAGACCAGACTTTTTATAACTGCATTGACTAATTGATTTAGATTTAACAACTGACAATGTGAGACAATTGCCTTGAGTTTAGATTGTTGAAATAAATTGCATGTTTTTTTACTTCTACAGGCAGGGGTGTGTTCAGACTTTTTTGACTGGGGTGGCACAAGTGGGAAACTGACTTATACAGGGGTGGCATCAAGTCTGTATCTCAGTCATTCCCAATTCATGCAATTCCAGTACTGTTTATGAGCCCCAGTATGCAGAAATATTCAAATAAACTAGGTGAAAATAACACATTTATACCACATGCAGTGGGATTAGCATAAAGTCTGTTTGTCTGTACACTTATATACAATATCTTGAGGTCAGAGGTCAAGGGATCCATTTAAAAATAGCCATGCCATTTTCCATTGCCAAAATTTAGCCTAAATTTAGAGCGAATGCGTTAGGTCGTCTAGTTTCATGTGATACCAGTATCTTCAGTCTAGCTTTAAAACGGAGCCTGCTACAGACTCTCAAAGATGCAGGGCAACTGGGGTGGCCAATCAAATTTCCTGTGCTCGACCCTCTAGACACGTCCCTGTTTTGTAAATCACCGGTCCTTTGAGAAAAACATTTGAAACCAAAGGGAAGAGATTTGTATTATTATAATATTTTATATTATGTTTTTGGTGTCATCATAGAACATGGCAACATTGCTGAAACCAAGCCTGAAGTTACAAACTTGTGTTTTCTGATTTGTACCGTATACAGATCACTGCATTGATTACTCACATTTATACTACATCTATGATTGTGATGAAAGCAGTGGTCCCACTGTGAGTCTGAGGTCCAGCTCGAGTCTTATCACTGCGTATGAAACATCTATGTGTTTTATCAAAGGCAAAGAGGATGTCGGACTTTAAGTACAGATAACACAATCGCAGCGGTTGGCATTCGTGAAGGGCAGCGCCTAATGCTTTGTGCCAAGGTGAGACCAGAAACACCAACACAGCAGGCAAACAGACACCCTTCACACTGATAACGTGTCTCCTAGCAGATAGTGAGGCTCAGGTCCCGCACTCTTATATAATCATGTACAAAATCCATCCCTCACTTCCGCCCCCCCACCCCGTCAGTGGTGTTGTTGTGCCCAGGGGGATCCGCAGCCTTGACTGCCTCTGATCTGATTAGAGGCTTGTTAGGAGGGGGGGCAGGAAGGGTTAGGACAGCCTGTCAAAAGCTACTCTGTCAGCCTTGAGAAGATAAAGTGATACCTCCTGGACCTCCGGCCTGCTCCTCACTCATGATGCAATCAGCAGCCCCACTGACAGCCATCACTCACTGACAGCAGAACCTGTGTGTGTGTGTGTGTGTGTGTGTGTAGAGAGGGAGGTTGACTGGGTGTTTAGGCTTATGTATAATTTTAGCAATGCACATGGCTGATGTGGTATTATATTAAGGGGCGGTCCAACGTTTCTGCTGTCAAAGTCAGACACTAAGGATGATGTCATTTTCATGACTGTGGAGGGGCAGAAATACAGACAGTCCAGCTGTCTGTCCGTGGATCTGTCACATGGGGGCAGCTATTTTTCATAGTTGTGATCCATAGGTAAAGAGAAATATCCGTAGTACTTTACTGTTTGTGTTTGGTTAGAAATCTGTTTGCTCCTCCAGCCCTGCAGAAAAACATTTAATATCAAATGTCTATAATATTCTTAGAATATTTCAATAATTTTAAGTTTGTTTTCTGTAATGTACTACATTTAGACCCTGAAACAGGGTGTGTGTGTGTGTTATGTTGGTGTGTGTGTGTGTGTGTGTGTGTGTGTGTACATCTGCAGGCTTCACGATTGTGTGCACATCTCAAGCTTAAATATAGATATCTTGCACCCGGTCTCCGACAATGATTTTAGCCTAGCATAGCAAAATGAGTGAAAACAAGGATTACAGCCAGACCTGGCAAATCTATCACCTATCAATTTAAAAGCTCTATTGCTAAAATAAATCTCAATATGCAAACTAAAGCACAGTGACAGCATGATGAGGGTCTGCTGAGCCTGAAGAAGATTGCTGTGCCAAAATCTAGTTTTAACACCTTGGGTTATTTCAGTTTTGCATTTGAATGATTCATATTCTAACAACAATGCAAGTTTATTAAAAAACGACTGCAGAATATCAGATATTATTCTTGCTCAGTAAACTGCACAGAGTAAGGGCAAAACAGGGGGCTAAAGAACCTTAACCCTAACCCCTATCCCTGTTTGCTAAATATATAGCTGAGGCTGGCTGTAGTTTTATATTTAGTTGCTTAGCTTAGCTTAGCATA
>NW_023339718.1:27114610-27124948 GCF_004916995.1 Morone saxatilis
AAAAATACATTTGACAGCAAAAAGCTGTTAATTTATTGAACATGTTAGATCTTATTTAATCCATATACAGATATGGATGGGAATGGAGAACCAGCTCCAGTTGAGAAATCCAAATTGTCTGATCAAAAAATAATAATTACACAATGTGTTCGGACCATCGACAAATATAAAAATGGATGACATGGACAGCTCTCCAAGTGAACCAAAACATATAGATCAGCCCACTCCTGTGGCTGACTGGCAGTAAAGCTCATAAACTCCCTCTATGTAACAAGTCAGGGCAAAACAAAAAACAAAAAATATTAATTTGATTAAAATGTTATATAATATATAATAAATAAATGAAACTTCTCTAGCACGTGAATGTGAATGATTTAAATAGAAATCAGACGGTGGTATGTATAATGTTAGTCTCTGATGTGTATATGGAAGTTTTGATTCAGAGAACCATATGACAAAGGCCGTATTCCTATATCGTAATACACTCAATAGACAACTATTTAAAGAAAAGATATATATATCCCGATTCAGAAACCTTTAAACTGCAGTAAATAATGTCAATCAATTTAATTAATCCTCTTTTCACTCCTAGTCAGATTCTCAGCCTCCGTCATGTTGATGTTATTTCCTGGTGCTTATTATCCGTCGTAATAGTAAGGTCAACCTGTTTAGTTCCTTCGCAGAAAAATAAAAAAAATAATTAGTAAGTAATGACTGTCTTATACGTACCGCCATTTCTAGAGTCTCACAGCATAACCCAAACACCTCCAACCGCTGTAATCATGCACCATTCCACCCTTATTCATACAGAAATTTAATTTTTGATTTGTACTGATAAATTATCTATCCATCTATCTATCTAGATATCATACGTGATGGCGAGGGGCCGGCACAACCCACAGATAACATTTGTCACATTCTCACCACAATTCGACAGCATCAGATTAGGTTGTTGGTGTTCAGGTATTTTTTGCTCAAAGGATACTTCAATTGCAGCGGGAGGGAGCCGGGATCGACACGCAACTACTGATTAGGGACCTGCTTACCCTCCTGCCTACAGCCACCGTGTGATCACTCCTGCCTTAGCAGGGCGCGGCGTGTGTTTTCCCTTGCTCTGTCCATGGGCGTGGTTTAATCAGTGCCTCCAAGGAGCTCTTAAGATCCAGCCATCTCTCACTGACTCTTCATTCTCCGGCCCATGGTTCCATTGGTTGCTTTGGTCTGGTTAATTAGTTTCTTGCAGCTTACGACATTGATTTTACACTAAACAAAACATAGCTATGAATATATTCCATTCTTGACAAATAGATTTCCTCAATGTTACACCTGCCGACTTCAAACACTCATCGATAATTATTAACAGCAGCAGCCATTGTACTGTATATTAGCAATAGTTTCTCTATGCTGGCATGACTTGCAGTAAATGAGTTGATTTGACACGTTTTGCTGAAACACACTTTGTGTTCATTCTAATGGTTCATTCAGTATCTCACTGTGAAACACACACTGGAGCGTGCTGAGCACCAGATCAGGGACAAACAAATGCAAAGCCCATTCCACACAGCGTCAAGCTCTACACCACATCAGCTTCAATGATCACCTTGGCCTCTGAGTAGAAAAGTCAAAGATGGACAGAAAAATGGAGGACAATCCGTGTACTTGCATAACGTTCACATTTATTTGGTTTCAAGTCCTAACACATTCTAAACATGCTTTTAACACGTAATGGATCACATTCTTCACAGGTAGTTAAAGTAACAAGAGCAGACAAGAGATTTTGGAAGAGAAAAACAAAAAGGCGTTTCAATTGTCTGTTCACAGGTGATGACAGTGTGTAAATCTATTTCGGCCCTGAGATATGTCGAGATTTTTCGACTGTTTCAATTCCCCCGCTTTTCCCATCTTGTGCTCCTGTACAACAGGGTTCTGACAGTGGGGAGGGAGTCTCCGTGCATCAGCCAACTTAAAGCTCAAACTGATGATGTGGAAAGATGAGATCTGGAGCTTAAAGCTGAAACAGTAGTTGCTGCATCTTATTAAAAGTTCTCACTATGACCCTGTACTCCAGATCTCATCCTACCCCAGGTCGAACAGTGTTACTGTGCTATTGTTGGAAACAAATGTTGGATTGCCTGAAGTCTCTAAAAGGGAAAATGTGTCTTTTTATAACTTGGATGTTTTTTTATTTATTCGTACTGGCTGTTATGACATTTTCTAGATTTTATTTGAAATGATTGATATCTAGGCAAGTGGTGCCACATGTGGATTGCAAGAGAAGTAACATTATGGAGTTATTTTAGTGCTGGCACAAATTGAAACTGAATTTAATAGTTTTGAAGTTGTTAGTCTATTTTGAGAAACGGAAGTTCCACTTAAAAAAAAATACCCACAAGTTGAAATCAATAAGAGTTAAATTCAATTCAAACCATGAGATTCAGTTTGAGGTTCTGATATATGGTTTTAAATTACGCTACAATACAAATTCAAACAGTCCAACCCCCAGATAACACTGCTGTCTGTCTGTCTGTCTGTCTGCTGTCTGTCCCGTCTGTCCTGTTGTCTGTCCTGTCCCTGTCTGTCTGTCTGTCTGTCTGTCTGTCTGTACCTGTCTGTCTGCTGCTGTCTGTGGTCGCGTGCCACAGCGTCAGGGTCACACAAGTGAAAGAGAATGTGTAAACACAAGATGTCAGTTTGACCACGGTTATGTTCGCCGATTTATAATCGATTGCGAGCTACATTGACAGAGTCAGATATGATAGCAGCCCCATTGTTAGCACTCCGTGTTACCTTGAACTGCCTCACCAATGAACAACCACAGAACACAATGAAAAAAACAAAACATAACACACTGGCATATCATGATGCGGCGAGTATAGTGTACACAGCAAGCAGCCATTCACAAGATAACAAGATGTATTCCAAAAAGGTCAACACAGGAAAATAAAGCACTGGTTAACTGCAGCAAGAACGCATCACGTGAACACTAATCAGCACGCTGACATTGTCATATTGACATTCTTTCATCTTTGGTATTGGATTCACGATAACAGGATAGAAGTGAAATGAAAGATGACACTAATCAAACGTGAAACTGAGAAAAGAAGGAAGAGGATCCCTGAAAGATTAAGAGTGTCTAATGTGTAACATGCTTCACAGCCAGAGGTCAGAGAGAATAAAGCGGCCGACAGCAGGCGAGCCTGAGGTAGAGAGGATTTTGAGGCAACAAGTTTTTGTTTTTTTTTTTAAAAAGAAGAGGAAGAAAACAGGTATCATAAATCTGAGAGGTCACTGAGTGAAATAAGAGACACAAAATAACAGGACATTGGTGCAATGAAACCAATAAATAAGACAAAAAAAATCAACTATTTGAAAGTAAGCAACATGATGACAAATAAAGAGGTAGTTTCAGTACAGAAATCGCAAATGACATATCCCTTGTCTGCAACAAAAGTACAAATACGGGAAATAAAAAGAACACTTTCTTCAGCACGTGTGATGATAAGTCAGAACGGTGGCAGTAAGGTAGCCGAGGGGAGGGTTTGATTCAGAGCCAATGAGCAGAGGCCGGTATTCATATCGTTCACTGCAACATTAAAGGAAAAAATCCCCGTCAGATCCTTTCACACTGTCAGATCTCAGCCGTCTGTGATGTTCTGTGCTTTCCTGGAGTTACTCTGAGAGGAAGTGACTTTGTTGTCGGCCACCCTGAACTTTTCTTCTGCTTCGGCTGCAGTTAGAAGACAGTTCATGTTCAGAAAGGTGGGACTGTTAAACAGCGCAAAGTGGCAGCTCTAGAGAAAAGCCCTTGCGTATATACATTTAGATATATATATATATTTTGCTTAGACAAATCTGCAATGAAACTCAGCTGTTTCTCAGCAGTGGTAAAGGATTTAAGGGTTTTTTTTTTTCTTTTAATGGTGCATCACATCACTCAGACTTTTGTTACATAAAAGTAGATATCCCTGAGATTATGTAGTTTAAAAGGTCAGTTCACCAAAAATGACACAAAAAACCCCAAAACAATTATGATTTTATATGCTTAGATTACCTTAAACCCTGGTTGGATCAAACCAAAACTATGTGAACGGCTACACAGCACTAGAGGTAAGTGAGCATATGTAGTACGTCTTTTTATTTTAGGTGAAATTACCCTTTAACCTCAGAAGGCTGCGTAATGAATGATGCACGTTTCACGAAATGGAGAGACACGATGTTCTCCACACTCACTGTAGCTGCTAGAAAATGAGTGTAATTTCTTTCAAGTTTGGAACCACAGATGACTCCAAAACATCACATTTGCATTGTAAAATGATTCAAATAACACATAGAAGGCTCCAATATGTCAGTATTGTCCATATAAAACGTGGCTGACATCGCCTGAGTAATACTTTTGTTTTTCATAAACCACTGTGGACAAGAGAAAGAGTTATTAAAAATCATGTCCAAAAAAAAAAAAGAAAGTCAACAATTCATTCAAAGTTTATAAAATGATAGGGGTTGTCTTCACTCCCAAAAAGAAAAAGAAAAAAAAAAAAAAAGACAACAGTAACCCAAAACTTTTACAATAACTACAAAGGTACATGAAAATGTATAAAAATCAAAAGATGAAAAGAGGCTAACTGAAACATTGGGAAAGAGGAACACTGCATTGAACTGGTGGTGCTGTTAAGGCTGCACACAGAGAGGTGGATGGGAGCAGGAGAGAGAAGCTTTGACATTCTGAAGATGCCTCTCGCTCTGTCCATCACCAATGCCAAGAGCAAAATTCACCCTGCGTGTCTCACCTTCAAACTATATCAACTTTCACTGAATGGGGAGGGCCTTGAGGGAAATAAAGTGGAAAAGAAAAACAAAACACTTTTCTACAGAGGACCTACGATGTCCTGGAACCTACGTCTACTAATACTACAAGTACATCAGCATGGTCACTGAGGAACTTCTGAATGCAATACATAACACTCACTTTACCCTGTTTAGATCCAGGTCGGCAGGGACCTGAGAGAGAGAGGAACACACTGGGTGGGCAGTGGCCGAGGTCAAGGTCTCCGAACCTCACCGTCGTGTGCAAAAAAGAGAGTCGTTGCGAGGACTGCATTTTGTCTGCATTTCAAATTGTTCGTACGTCGTGAAATGGCTAAAAACTTGAGGGATCCAAGAAGACACTTCAAGCGGTTTGATCTCATACTTCAAAAATAAAGACCATTTCCTATGGCATTTTTTTTAAACAATGTGCATATCTGTCACAGAGGGTATGTAAGCTGGTGGTAAGTCACCTAAATTCTCTAAACCTAGCCTGGATTTATCAAGACAAGGGCCGGACCAGTCATACGAATCCACTGCTAGCCAGGTTTAAGTGTTAATCTGCAAATTTTGGGTCAGCCAGTTAATTAAAAAAAAAAAAAATCTTTTTTTGGTCCTTGGGCCAACCATACCCAGTAAAACCATGAGGACTACACCTGAACCAAGTCTCAGGTCAACACTTTCTAGTGCCCCGTGGATCTGGATTAGGTCCGATTTAAACTGTTACTGGTCTTGGGTCTGTGCAAAACTTTGATTGGACCTGACAAGACCTGAAAACAGTCTAAGTTCCTCTAAAACTGACCTAAAACTGCCCAATGGAACTTTCGAATGGACCGACCCCATTTGGAACCTCAGTCAACTTCCTTCCTATACTGAGATATGCTATGTGCTAGGCTAATCTATGTTGAAAAGACGAGCACATTTTGTAATTATGAATATGGTTAAAAGATAAAAGTGACATATGTGCAGTCACATCTTAAGTTAGTTAGCTAATGTTAGCAGAAAACTAATTAGCTAGTCAGTCAAGCCAGTTGGCTAACATTTAGCTAACAATAGCTATATGTCCCTTTTATCTTTGAACAATCTTCAAATGTATTTTCAACATAGATTAGCCTAGCACATAGCATATTTAAGTACAGGAAAGGAGAAAGTCGACCGAGGCGCTAACCGAGGCTTGCTCAACTGTTATTAGAGCACAGAGGACTTTTCATTTTGCTGGATAAGCTAACAGAAGCTAGTGCTCCACACCAGCTTTAAATGAACTGAAGGCCACAAACACTGAGCAAACTTTTTATCGACTCAGGTTCATTCAGCTCTTGTCCAGACTTGGATACAGTTGTTGTCTGTTCCATGTTGGTTCTAGCAATTTCCTTATATTTTTTTGACCCATAAAGATATATTACTAACCAAGATTTCACGGACTACCCCTTTAACCAAAGATAGCTAATACCGTGGACCTTAAATGTAGGTGATGGTGTGCTGAGAGCAATGCACGTATGCAAGTTCCTGGCACTAAAGGCAGCAGAGCCCAAAAAACGAGCCATCTGACGAGAAGCAGAGGGAAAAACAAAAACTGGGAATACATCTGCTCTGTGAATACGTGTGTGCACAGGAACGTGCGCACGTTTAGCAGCATTTAGAATGAAATCCAGCAACATACTCGTCTGTCTAGCAGAGGGTTCTCCCCTCTGACACAGATTGATTCATTTTCTTATCCTGATCCTTCATTGATAAGAAACAGTTTTTTTTTCTAGCGGAGCTATCAGCTTCCGACCCATCAATGGGTGTTTGAAAAAAGCATTGCATAACACTTTGGTCAAAAAAGAAAAACAATAAAACTAAAAACAGCAAACCTAGCTATCCTCCCCTTCCCCTGCAATAAAGCCTTACATCCCCAGTCTATGATTGTAAAAAATACCCGTATGCTCCTTTTTCAATGAAGATCCCAAAGATCCAACAACTGCCACCTTAACTCATGGAATGTTAAATTGACAAGACCGCCTCCCATAAGTGGGAGTCCATGAAGATAACGTAGCTCAATTTTGCTATTTAAATTTTGCATTTTCAGTGTAATAAAACACTGATTTTTTCTTTGATTTATGCAGCTCCTTTGAACGTTCAGTTTCTGATTGAGGCGCCAAAGCATCCACAGGGATTTGGTTTTAGACTGGGCAACTCTTCATTTAACAGCAAGAAAAGGTACCTAAAAATAGCAACAACATCTTCCTGAGGTAGTCTTGAAACACTCGTCATGTGTCTGTCCGCCCCCGTCTGAATAAAATAAACTCTATTAAGGTCTAGCTCTAACAATAGCAACACTGACACATTGAGCAAACTGGATACACACTTGTAAACTCCAAAGACCAATGCATCTACGAGCATTTGTTTTGTACAGAAGCATGTGCACAGTGTAAATCAGCATACATTCAGCTCTGTCATGTAATAAATATATAAAGAAAAAAAGTTACAAAAAAACAAACTAGCTGCTTGTCACATTCACAAGAGGGGAGACCAGTCCCTCGACTCAGGGGTGGGTGCGGTCGGGTGCTAGTTTCCGGAAGAGGTGGTCACACAGGGCGACGGGCCGGTCCTGTAGCTGGTCAGGCTGGATTTGCAGGAGTGCAAGACTGCTTTGAACAAGAGGGGGAGCTGCTCCAGAGGGACATTCACCAGCTTCCCTGCAAACAAACACAACATGCAGCCCTTTAGCTTAGCGTCTCTTTAATGGACATCTTGTATTAAACTCATTCCTCTTTCAGATTGTCTTTAACAAAAAATACCGTTTTCATTTTTTCATTTGTTTCTACTTTGCTGTTTTTTACTAAGATGCTGTCAATGAAACTCAACACTTGCAGCTATTTCAAACAAACAAAAAATTTAAAACCAAGCTAACTAAAACTAAAAATGTACTGAATGAATTTGTAACGGTGGAATTGTGGTGTTTGAATAAACAGCAATCATCATGCACAGCAGTTTAAAATGGGCACAGATGAGAAATTAGGCTTCTTCCTAAAGTGTGTTAAGATATACTGACGAAACAAACGGTAAGAGTCTCATACCCAAGGTTCAACATTAATATTTGTTTTTCACTTTTCCTAACAGGTAAGGCTCCAAATTCTACTTCCTTGTCTCTATACACATTACCGTGCCTTTGACCATCAACCACAAAAAAAAAAAGTAATTCTTTTTTACCAAGCGAGTTGCTACAGTTACTAGCCTGACGTGGCATTTAACTTGTCCCAGGCAAGTAGTCAATTCTTATTGTTGAGCCCTGCTTGTTGTTTGTCTTTAGATTAGAGATGCAATTGAATTTAATTAAATTTGATTTATAATCTAAAATACAGCAGTAGTATTCATTACACCATACAACATAAATGTGATGGAATTTTACAAAAATACCGTCCATTAAACCATTTAGTTATCCGAAGCCTTACCTGCAATGCAGCGGATCTCTGGGAGACACATCATGATCTCAGGGAAGCGTTTGGGCTGGTGCGGGTACTTGTATTCAGTGTAGTCCTGACACACATACCAGTAGCGCTTGTTCAGCTGCTCGAGCTGGGAGATGTTGGACAGCCCTCTGATATCTGCAGAAATACAAAAGAAAGGAGAGAGTCGTGTGAAGAATACAGCAAGGGCCGGGGAAAGTTCAGACTCGGCGGCAGAGCTTGTGTCATTACCTTGGTTGAGGAAGTTGATGGCTTTCATACAGGCGTACTCCTCGTTACTGATCTTCAACTGGTGAAACTTGCGAAACAGATATATCAACCTCTCCATCACCTCCATGCCATCCTCGCTGAAGCTAAGGGATCAGACACAGACACACAGACTTGTCAATGATGGAAAATATATATATATATAAAAAATAATGTAATAATTTGCACCATTTGAAGCTATATTCTCCAAACAAATAGATAGACTAAGTTTCAGTGGGCTTACTGTCCACATGTTCCCATTAAAATCCACTGTGATAAAATAAAAAAAGCACAAAAATACAAAATCCCTCAAGCCCTATTATCTTAAGCTTTTATGCTTCAATGAACAAGGCATAAATTAGGGAGGGAATATGTCAGATCTACTGAAAGTGCTTAACAAACGTCTTGCTGATCCCATAGGTTTTCCAAAGAAAGATTCACAAAGTTTAATTCGGCTCATCAAACCTCAACTCCCCATCTCTCCAGCTCTCACAGCTTCAATCTCTCTCACACACTTTAGCAGTGCCACTGTAAATCACATATTCACTCCTAAACTACAGGCAAATTGACCAAAGCAGCAGAACGGCACAGTATATTAGGAGAATGTGTGTCATTAGGTCAGATAATTCTGCTCTGATTTACACAGAGCTGAACCCACCCCCCCGCACATATCCTTTTCTGTCGGGTGTTGGACATTTGTGTATTTTACATGCCAGACGGTGCTAGCCACAGCTCCGTCCTGAGGAGTCCTCCCGTTCATGGACCACTACCCTGGCCCTCATCCAACAACAATACTTGCCCTGCTGTCATAGGGAAACATATCAAACCCTTGTGGAGATACTGAGCTCAGAGAGTGGAACGTCTCGCCTTTGTAGAGGACTGTTGTTGCAGTGGGGAACACTTCATTCCTGATACACACCTTTCCTCTCTGTGAAATATTGAATTGGCAACGCTCCCGGAGGCGAAATCTAACATTAAATATATTTTGTGTGTTAATGGTGCGATAGCCTCCATAAAAGAGAGGTGGGAGGCAATATGAGTCACTGTAGGTGAGATATTACTCACACATATGAATGAGGGTAATTTCATCAGTCATTATGTAAATACAGAGGTCAAACATAAGTATGTTGCTAGCTACCTTATTGTTGTGCTAAAGTGTGTTATTAAATGTACCAACTGTAGAGTCATACTCTACCTGTGTTCTTTGTTTGATGGTTAAAACCTAATTGTGGAGGTTGGGACTTTGGATACGGTGGTTAGAGTTGCTACACAGTTTTTCTAGCCTAAATGATTTTAATGTCATATCTAAAGGATAAATCCAGCTTATTTTTCATCGTTTTGGTCATCATTCCTATCCAAAACTAAAACTAAAGTTGCACTGAACTTGGGCAATAAACAACTGACAGCTGCTCTAAACAGAGCTCTCTGACCCCTCTTTCCTCTCCGAGGCCATGCCACTCACCCCTGCAGCTCATCGTCCGACGGCGTGTACTTTGCGGTGACGTTGGCCAGGTCTCCGAAGATCTGGGCACTGTATATGGTGAGGCAGGAGAGCAGGATGAGCTCCTGCCAGGTGGAGCTGAGCAGGCAGGTGTAGTCCTCTATGGAAAGCTCACAGAAGAACGGCAGCTTCTTGATCCAGGAGATCTGGCGGAAGAGCAGCTCGTCTGCCAGGCGACACAGCAGAGCAAAGAGCTCCACCTGTGTCACTTTGTACCTGGGGGACACAATTAGACAAAGGATTAGGGATGTATGACCAAAAAAAGCCACCAGTGCCCATCCACTGCACGTGATAATGGACTTAACAGTGAAGGTAGGAGACATCTTGTGTCCAGCAGAC
>NW_023339718.1:27125048-27150523 GCF_004916995.1 Morone saxatilis
CTTGTGCTGTCACATGATGAACTGGTTGCATATCATAAACGTGTAAGGAAAATATTTTTGACACTTGCAAAGATTTAGATGGAGCCCTGTCTGCAGTCTGCATAGCCTTCAGATATTTTTTTAAAATTTGACGTGGGCTGAGTCACTGACAGAGACAAAATACTGGCAGACAGGCAGAATTCAAATGCCTTTTGTTGATCATTCATTGAAAACATTTAGCAGAATTTATCGAGTAATAAAGAAATAGAATAGTGAGTGTTTTAAAGCATTTCTGTAAGTGAAATTAGCAGACCAGTTTTATTTACAATAAACTCTCAAACATCCAAGTGATATGAAGAATGCACTGTTGATATCTGTTGAAAATCTCAAGTTGTTTCAAGTTATTTTGTTACAGTTTGTTTTCAGTGGGGTGGTATTGTCTTTGAGTCACTAATAACACGATGAAATGACAACCTAAAGCTTCCTAGTCGGGGAGTACGTGGTCTATTTTGCACAGTGGGTAAATGTATGTAGAATCTTATGCATGCATTCACTCACCCATCTTCTATGAGCATAGGGGTTGCCAGGGGGGCCAGGTCTTCAGCAGCCACCAGCTGCAGCACCAGTGGGTGGGACTGCGGGTAGATGCTGCGGGGCTGGGGGGCCAGCAGGCCAGACTGGGCAGCGTAGCTAAACAGGTGAGGCAGGAGCTGGTAGTGTGTGGACATGGAGGTGTTTATGTACTGGTCCCTGAGGGCTGCCGTGTAGCCGTTCATTTCCACAGAGCGACTGGAAGCACAAAAAGGTTAAAGGTTACACACAGTGGTGGAATATTAGTTTATAACCTTTAACCTTTATCTAAGGAAGCGTGTTGGACGTCCATTCTCTTTTCTGCTACAAATATTTGTAATTCTTTCACAAACTTGTAGACAAAACTTCATTTTGTACCTGCATACCAAAGCCTACGCTACAGAGGCATTCTGTTATTGTTGTTCATTTCTGCTCAGATTTAATTTGATAAGACAAGTATTCCTCTGAATAGCTATTAGGCTGTGTTGCTGCGGAGATAAACTTAAGGTTTGTACAACATGAGACTAGATAAATACCGTCATGCAAGCACCTAGACAATATTTGTCCTTGATGAGTGTAGATAGACAATGCACTCCTCTCCATAGCAAGAACAGCAGATAGTGCAGCGAGTTCTTTGTGTTTGCTATCATCACCAAGCCTGAGGAGCTGCATATTCAGGCATTCTTCAGCTGGTGAATACCTTAACTAAAGTCTGGGTGAGATGGGAACGAGGTGTTAGACTGTCAGGGCCAGCTCATTATCTCAATGGTGGGGCGAGTGCAGGCGCTGCACGGTGGAGTAGATGAGATGAACAACTCACTTGGATGACAGAGTGGAGGCGGGTGACGGCTGGTTGCCCTCCGAGGCTCCGTTGCTGGGAGAGCTGTGGTCGCTGTCGCCGTTGTTGCCCCAGGTGTGCTCCGGGGCGTCCTCCTTGAACTCCTGCCCCGACATAATCCGCTCTATCTCCTCCTCTGTGATCTAAAACACAAATGCAAGTGCACAAAGAGGGTTTCTATTTTTTTTTAGCTCACAGCACATCCTCATGTGACCAAAAGCACTGTGTGTCTCAGTTCAATTGATTAGCCCTGACTAGCACCACACTGCTTTTCACTGAAACGCTGAGGAGCAAGGACACAGCTGCACAATGAAACATGGAGTTAGAGAAAGAAAGAAAGGAGGCAAACAGGTATGTGTCTGTGTGTGCCTATTTGATTGGCTGATATACACAGACACCTAAAATAATAGAATCCTTGCAGGTCCGTACAGGGAGACAGACAAAAACCATTTTTGAAAGGCATTGGCATGCCAGAAAATGTGGTGTCTTGTATCTGTGGCTGGGGGTCAATTCACTTTCATTTCTTTCAATTTAGCACATACACTAAAACAGCAATTCATTCCATATTAATGACAGAGAGGTCCCTCTTTCATTAGGGCTTAGAAATAAAGCCGTCTTTTAATGGAAGCGGGCGGTTATGTTTTTTTTTTTTACTTGCTGAATTGAGCTGGAATGAATCGACCACATCCCTCCCCTGCTCTGTGGTAGGCCTACTTAGCCTCATGTCACACATTTTCCTGACCAATTGTTCTCGGCCAGTGTTAATAATGAAGCCAGCACTGAATGGGGAATAATCATCAGCTACATGATTATACTGATGATACAACAAGGTCAGGGCTCAGTCATTAAATGCTTCACAAGTATCCCTACGCCTAAATCATTAGCATTACAGCACTCCAACTCAGTGTTATTTAAGTGAATGGTTTGTGCTCTGAATGCATTCACAGTGAGCGAGTTAACTCTGGTACTGAGCCAGAATAATATGTATAGAGTGACTCTGAGCCTGGAGAGGGTCAGTGAATGTCACAAAAACAACATTTCTGGTGATTATTGAACATGAAGTCAGTGATTTACCTGAACAGGCCCGATGCTTTTGTTCCTTCCTCCTGGCATGCCATCCTCCCTGATTGCTGCATGAACAAAAAAGAAGGATTAGAAATCTAAATCTGCATGTTCTCTATTAACAGGACATGATCCATAGTCAGTATGGCAGCTCTATCTAGTGGCTGAAACAAATCGCATAGTGCTTTTGTTTCCCATCATTCATTTCCATGTGGTTTCTCTTCCTGTTTCTGTTGGCAGGCAGACAGGTTTTTCTCCTGTAGTCTAGGAATGGTTTGTTAAAAACTGGGAGTTAAGCAAATGTATTTCACGTGTCATGACAAGCTCGCTTTAATCAAAGTATTTGGAGGATAAATCATATAAAATGAGGCCTGGAGCATTGAAGGGTCACTTACAGTTTCTAACCACAAGGGGGCAGCGTGCACTTTTGGAAGAGTCCCTGCATGAGGACAAACTACAGCTACAGTCTGCTTACTTAACACTGAACTTTAATTGTGTCAGTAAACTGTGGTTTATTGGCAGAACTGATGTATTTCAACGTTCATCAGCAGCGTGGAGACTGAAGAGATTTTTAAGGCAGATGCTGATTTTAGGAGTGAAAATCTTTCTTTCTCAACATTTCAGCATATGAAATAGTATTTTTTTTAGGACTCAATCAATTATTTTGTTTCTAAAAGTAGCATAAAGAAAATTATATCTGAATTTCATTCTACATCTTTGTGTTGTAAATTACAATAAAAGAACCGTGAATCTTGAATGACCTTTCCTATGTGGATAGTGCAGCGATTTTGCACCAATATGATGGTACAAATAATTTTATTAAATAATATTTAGGTTAAACATTCTTTAACATGTTAAATAATCAAATATATACAATGTCAACCAATTCTGGTTGACATTGCTGAGAACTGCACTGTGTTGCGTGCCACAGTATTGTAAATCACAGCACACTCTGCTGGATAAACTCTGCAGTGACACCAATATTTTTTTTTTTCTTCAATATATACTGGAAAAAATGTTTTCCTATTGGTGCATATTGGATATAACTAATGATTATTTTTAGTGTCAGTTAATCTGAGAATAATTTTTTGGATGAATTGATTAGTACTTTGGTCCATAAAATGTCAGAAAATGGTGAGTGGAGTTTAATCACTGTCCCAGCTAACATCCTCAGATGTCTTGTTCTGTCCACAATCCAAAGATATTCAGTTTCCTGTCAAAGAGGACTACAGAAAGCTGAAAATATTCACATTTGAGAAGCTGAAATCAGATAATTTGGACACTTTTTTTCTAAAAAATGACTCAAAACGATTATTTAAATGATTAAAAAAAATGTTTTAGTTAAAATAAAAATGTTCATGTTAATATTATAAATAAATGTTTTATTTCCAGAGATTAACATGTTGCTTTTGTCCATAAAATGATAAATCTAACTTTTTTTAAAAATGGTAATGGAGAAGAATTCATGTAGATTGTTGTGTACTGTAAATTGACATCTCAAACATTTGGGTAGAGGCTCATAATCAGAAAACCTTTAAAATGAAAGCGGAAGCGATGTCCCTGTGTGTCCACACTTTACCTTTGCGGTTCATCCCCATCTGCAGACACTTGAGCAGGCGGCAGTATTGGCAGCGGTTGCGCTGCTTGCGCGACATCTCGCAGTTCTTGTCGCGGCTGCAGCGGTACACGCGCTTGTTGCAGATGCTGCGCTTGAAGAAGCCCTTGCAGCCCTCACAGGAGATGATGCCATAGTGCAGGCCTGTGGCGCGATCTCCACAGATAAGGCAAGTACGCTGGTCAGCTGGATCATCTGCAGAGGTAGGGAAAAAACAAAGTGAAGAGAGGCATTTAGAACCATTTACACCCACTTCTGTACACTAATTCATCCACACTGTAAAAAAAACTGTGGGTGCAAAAACCTTGCTGAAGGCACAAGTTTTTAATTGAGATCATGGGGGCGGTTGGGGCTTAAGCACTAGCCAGGCAACTGGCTAATCCAAAGGATTCTTAAGCTCTAACTCTCATTATGTGAAAGTGGAGGTGTAACAGGCAGTGGAACGGGAAGCGGAGACGTCTTGAGTATGTTTTATTCAGCAGCTCTGATGAGAGGAGGCAGCAAGCTAACACCACTGACTGATTTGTTTACAGTCTCTCCTTTCTATCTTAACAAATGGAGTATCGCATGGGGAGGCCTTTTCTTAGGAAAACCTTTGAGATATTGCAGTTTGTGAAAAATCGTTCCATCAATCAATCTGTGACATACAATTGGACCTATCCATCCAGCACCTATAGCATCTCTTAAAAATTATAATCTTGTAACTTGGTGGCTAATTTTCAAACCGATCAAGTGCTGAAATCCACCAGGACTGATCCATACCAGCCTCTCCTTGACTGGATAATCCACCCTGGTGCTCTCACAATCATTAACCTTCACCTGGTTTCCTAAAAGAGCACAAGCTTTTTTGCTGATCATTTCAAACTGTAAAATGTTGTTAGGACAGGAATAATGGAGGGTGGTAATTAGGAACACATGTGAGGGGATATTTACGGGGAAGTGGCAGCAAAGGAAGTCGTGTGGAACAGGATGTCCTGAAAAAACGTACATAAAAATAACAGCAGAAATTACACGTGACGTGATGAAGGTTTATGACATATGGCTCGCTGACCATGAAAGAATGACATATTAAGAGAAAAAGAAATGTGCCGACGCTGATTTGAAATGATTTTGGATGTATTGGAGAGTATGTGACAAGGTGAGGATCAAATAGAGACGGATCTCACTGAGGACCTTCCTTGTGAAGCTACTTTACTAATCACGAAGGTGCTCTCAAACTGTAAAGACAGTAATCTGAGAAAGCTGTTAAAAGTCTTCTCTTAATCCCCCATCTACCTCCGGGCCACATAATGCACATCATCAAACTCGCTGAGGAAGAGTTAAGTCGGAGCGCATTCTCTGCTGTCCATGCTGCTGAGGCTTTATCACACAAACACACCAAGAAGCCCTCCATACCGCCTCCCCCAACCCCCGCTAACAGCCGCAGAAAGCAGATGGGTTGGACTCCATGGTTACAGAGAATAGCCTGGCCGTGCAGAGCTTGGCTGCAGCAGGAATGTGGTCTGCTGCTGATCTGTATCTGGGCTCGACTGGGATCAAACATATCAGGACCAGATACAACATGCTGATGTGTCTCATATGATGGAGGGTCTTTTTAGTGTCGGTTTCACTGCTCAGCTGTGATCTACTTGTGTCTTTCTAGAGCTATATTCGATGAATCGATTAGTTGACAACAATTAAACTGATCGGCTGCTATTTTGATAATCGATTAATCATTGCGAGTTGAGACATCTTTTTCAAATTCTCTAAATTCAGCTTCTCCAATCTGAATATTTTCTGCTTACTTTAATCCTCTCTGACAGTAAACTGAATATCTTTGGGTTGTGGACAAAACAAGACATTTGAGGATGTCACCTTGGGCTTTGGGAAATGGTGATCAGAAAAAAAATAATGTCTCCGCTTTGTGCTGCATCGATTTTGATCCTTTTCTTCAACTGAACTGTCCATTGTGAGCTTTCTACTTCAGTCGGGACTCCCACAAAGCATTGCAAGATTGATTGATTCACCAGATGGCAAAACAGGACTAGTGAATTACTGGATCATTTTGCTTTCTAGGCCTAAAAAACATGCATACACGGTTATGGGTGAGAGCAATGTGTAAAACTCCAGGGCTGTAAGGATTAGCCAATTAATTAAAAAACATTTTTTGATTCTCTGATTTCAGCTTCTCCAATGTGAATATTTTCTGCTTTCTTTAGTCCTCTCAGCAAACTGAATATCTTTGGGTTGTGGACAAAACAAGACATTTGAGGACATCACCTTGGGCTTTGGGAAACACTGATCAACATTTTACGAACCAAACTAATTGATTAATCAAGACTTAATAAGAGTGATCAACTATGAAATGAATCGTTCTTCTGTCAGGTTTGTTCACCCTGATAGGAAGTCCTGAGGAAATGGCAGCTTTACAAAATAATCTTAGCAGATTTTCTATCCAAAATATTAGTGGGAAAGATTTCTTTTTCATGGCTGCTGGTCAGTGGAGAACATCTAGATTTGGAGATGCCTCCTCCTCCAACTTTAGCTGTGCAAAGGGACAGCTGGGGAGAGATTTGTGGGGCAGGGAACACTGAATGGGTGATATCAAAATAATGAAACATGGAACCAAAGCACTAAACCAGTAACCATGTGAAGGTTCTTGAGGTAAGACATAACATACAAATTACTACAGATTTTGCTATGAGCTTCAACTAGCTTTTTCTCCTCCAACATCAGTAGAGAGGAACTCTACCGATGTTGAAGAAGACGTTTGAAAATGCTAAATCTGTTAGTGTGGAGTTAGAAATTAGAGAGCTTATCAGACCTCTGTAGCTGAATCGTCATCTCTGCTGCAGGCTACAGGCTGCATTAGCCACTATTAACATAACACACCTTTAATGTGTGGAATAAAAAACGACAATAACTCTGGTTGTGCTGCAGTGATTTTTATCCTTTTTTTAACCCTCCATCATCAGTTTCTTTTAAAATGTGCTTTCTACCTCAGTCTGGAGCATTGACAGATAAATCTCAAAGGTCACTGTGATTTATCAGATAACAAAGCAGGAAAAGGCAGTAAATAATTTTGCCCTTCAGTGCTTTACATTTTTTTAAAACAAAACAAAGGTGGAAAGAAAATATTTTTTTTTAGGTTAAACTGGCCACACCAAGTAATGTGTAATGACAAGTAGACATGGGTAAGTGGGGAAATGTCAAGGAAGACCTTAATGGCACTGTTTAGTCTGTGAATACATAATATGCTGTTTATATGCAAATTTGATTCTTGGAACCATGGTGCTTTCTAACGAAAACCAGCCCGTATTTCCACCAGTTTTGAGCAGAATCGTTGTAATTGGATGCATCATCAACCAGAATGTCCGGTTCTGAACCAATTTAGCTGGTTCCTTGTCGGTAGAGAAGCAGTCAGCCCAGCAATCACTAACAGTCCATTTTCAATTTCAACATTACCCCCTTTGTCACTTCAAGTGAACAAGCTAACTCCACTACATACACATTTTGTTATGTAGCAACTAAAAACATGTAACACTGGCGATTAGTGCTCTTGATTCTTCTGACCCTGAGTACACAGACAGCCCAGCTTTGTGTTTTTATGTTTGAACAGCAGATAAAAGTCTCCTGCAGGTATCTGATCACAGGCAGGCCACAGAGGAAACAGGATCACTGGTTTGTTAGCTGATGTAAAGAGCTGTAATGCTCTACTATAGACAGGCTGTGGCCATGACAAACAGAATATGGACAGCAGCATGTGTTCTTTCTTAAAGAGCTTGCATATTAGTAGCCACAAAGAGAAGTAGACATAAAGGTCTGAGGCTGCTGTCCAGCAGGTTATTGCTGCCTGCTGATCCCAGAGATTAACCTGCACATCTGATTAACGTAAGACTCTTGTGTAATACAACAAACCGAACTACACTCAAGCGGGACCTTTACCCTCCTATTGGATTCTGTGGTTGGAAAGCCAATAATAAAGGCGACAAGCAAGTTTGGAGCAAGGCAGTGACTGTATGCATGGTTTCAACTGCCGTTGCATCTTTGTTCACTTTATGTACTGAGGGAGGATTTACTCCTTTTAAATGCTCTACCAACTGATTCAGGTATTAGCACACATGAGAAGACAAAGAATCACACACTGCTGACATTATTTTAAACACATGAGTTTCTGCTCCAAATAAAGTTATATACTATTGTTCATTATTATTATATTATTGTAACATTTCTATATAATACTGCTTCTAGAACAGTTAATTAATTAACATTAATAAGAAATAAAGCTTCAATGAAGGTACTGTGTGTGGGAGCGTTTGCTTTGATTGTTAAGCAGCAACTAAGCATTTTTTTGATTATCAATTAATATGTTGAATACTTTTTCAATTAATGGATCCATCATTAATCTAGAAAGTCCCAAACCTTTTCAGCTCAAGACCTAAAAGAGAAATTCGGTGTGTCCCTGGGACCCAAATTTATGGGACTTTCACAGTACTGCGCAGTGGCGGCGGTGCAGTTGCCATGTGCAGATTTTGCCTTGCCACCAAAAGTTTACCATGCACTATGGGGCCCTGCACATAGCAGTATCTGAGAAGAACAGAACAGTGTAGCGAAAAATAGCAGTTACATGCATACATACATTACTGTGAGTACATGCATACAATTACTTTCCTAATTATAATATAAGAACATTCACTTTTCTTCTATTTTAATTAGGACCCGTTTTGCCCGTTAAGGAAACGCTGATCTTAATGTCTGGAAACGGTGCCTAGGACAATTTCCGCCAGGTTTGCCGTCATATTTGAGAAGCTGAAGCCAGTGAATGTTTTTCATTTTCTTTTGATAAACGATTATCAGAATTGTTATTGATTAACTTTCTGTTAATTCACAACCTGACTGATCCACTAATCCTTCTAAGGCTACTTATGATATATGACAGATATGTGAGCCTATCACACTCAGCTTTAGATTTAATAATTAATGTTTTGTACCATCATTGTCCCCCAAAAAACCTAACAAATATCATGTTAGAGAATGCGACTTTTAACACACGTGACTGGAAGAACCCTGATATTGTGACTGTTATCAGAGGTTGACCTAGTCACCCATCCCTGATTAAAAGGCGCTATGTTTTGACAATAAACAGGTCAAAGTAACATCATCTTTAATATTCAAATGAGCAGGATTAAGGTTTTTTTCTGTGTGTATATAATTTAAAGGGCCAGCTCATTAGAAGCATGTGACTGAGCTGAGAGCTAAGTCTCCCAGAAAGAGGGGGTTTTCATAGTGGGCTGCAGGGTTCATGTACTAAAAGGTAATTAGGAGGAGGTGGGGG
Organism: Morone saxatilis; assembly: GCF_004916995.1. Classification (NCBI taxonomy): domain Eukaryota; kingdom Metazoa; phylum Chordata; class Actinopteri; family Moronidae; genus Morone; species Morone saxatilis. The sequence continues at coordinate 27,134,427 of NW_023339718.1, forward strand.
GGGGCACAGCATAAAGCCTCTTCCAGATAATGAATGGTGAATAGAGGACTTCTAAAGCCCAGAGACAGATTACCATTTAAATAGTGTGAGGTTTAAATGTGCTGCCTGCAGAACACTGCAGGGGCAGCCATACTGTACAGAGACAATGGGGCGTCACGCAGTGAGCCCATCCTGGGATTAGAATTGAACTATTTTGGTGATTAATGCTATACGGCACAGAGGTTAAGACGACTGAGAGGAAGCCCTACAAGTCAGAGAAATATCCCTGCTGCCGTTGACTCTTTAATAATTTCTTCTGCTTTCTAACCTGACTTCAGTTTCTCTCTAACATTAATTTGATCACAGTTCAGACTAACATACAATTAAAACCTTCCAGGACAACATAAACTAGTACTAAAAACTACTACTCCCTAAATTTCCAGGGAACCCTGGCCATGACCAAGACCTAAATATATATCATTTTACTATCACAAAGGAAAAGGAAAAGCAGAACATCCTCCGAGATTTGGCATGTTTATTCTTAAATGCATCTTCTTTAAAGAAACATTACGTTTGAGTTGCGTTTTCTTCCACTGAAGCTAATTATTACATTACCTGTCAAAACAGATGACGTACAATAAAAACAATTTTCAATTACTCGATTATCAAAGTGGTAGCCAATTAATTTTTTGTGTGGATTATTAAATTGTTACTGATTGTTAGTAATTAAGTGGTTAACAACAGCCTCCTTTTTTTAATGGAAGTAACATAAAATCTTTACACTTTCGGGGATCATTAAGATTTAATGCACACTCTGGCATATTATGATTTAGAAACTGTAATAAAAATAAACATTGAAAAATCTAAGTGTCTAAGCTATACAGCATTACAGCACTGGGGCCTACATTTTTGTAATGATATAAAGTCAACTTTAGGAAAATGGGTCCATGGAACAGACTAGAATAATATCACCAATACTTAAAATAAGTTCAGTAAAACAACTTATTATTTCAACAGTTAATTTTGAGTTTGGTATAATTCATTGCTGTGCTAACTTATTTCTTTTATGAAGATATGCTGTAAATATATTACTATATAAGTCAGCATTCAAGTGAGTCTCCTGTGTGCTAGCTCTGAATGAACTTAAGGCTGGGTGACACAAAGAGTATTCAAGTGTGAGTTGAGGAGCAGTTCAGCACAGATTCAGCTAAAGTCTCTATAAAGAGCTTTTCAGCTGCTAAGCTTCAGAATAAAGAAGAGCGACACCTCCATGCAGAGAAGAAAAAGCCTACAAACTTCTCACATGGCAAAAGTGCACTTTCAGCTGAAAACTACTGTACAGTGATTGCGTCTACACTTATGTTACTGTAAGCCAAGCTTAGCGTGGGGCCATATGACAGACCCCAGCATCATAAACCATGAGGGACATCAAATAAATGACAGTCACCTCCTCAGCCAGCCATTTGTCGGCCCATGTGCTCATTCAGAGAACACATTAAAACCATATATTCCACTGGCCACCCTATGTGAAACGCCTGACTTCCTTCAATGAGCTAAAAACACAATGGCTATTAGCTGCCTCCACTCGGGCTTATTTGCCAAATCTATCACCCTGTCTTTCAAGTGCATGGCCACCATATAAACAGGCTGATTCACACCTCCACACACTTGATCTCACATTGTCACGTCCTATGACTCCTCCTCCTCCTGCCTGTAGATGACAGTTAAATATTCATGACATTTACTCACAGATAGCACCCCATAATGGTTCTCTGTCTGCAGCAGGTTTGAACCCGAGTCTGGGGCAGTCATTACTTGTTAGACACAGCAAAGTCAGAACTCAATCCAGTGAATTCAAAACAAAAAATGGATACAGAAATGTGTCTCCAAAATAAAAACACTAAGACCTGGCGAATGCTCCCATCCTACATAAGACTGTTATGTTTATGGTTTCTCAAAAATATGTCAGCCTTGAGATAACCTTATGGTGGCTTTGGACCTCATAAGGTGCTGACAGAATTAAAAAATGTAAAACCTTGTAAACAAAACTTCCACTGAAAACTGTTCACAAAGGCTCTGTGGATTATAACGGGGGCATTGTTTCTGGACACGTTGTTGTAGTTTTTAAATATATACATATATGTATATTTTTGGTTTATGGGCACTATTAATGAAATCCATTCACCTCCATGTTCTTTTCTAGATTAATCGATTCATTGTTTGGTCTATAAAATGTCCATCTCACTTCCCTGAAGTCCAAGGGGATGTCTTTTAATGTCTTGTTCTGTCAGTCCAACCTCAAAGGTATTCAGTTTCATATGATATAAAACAGAGAAAACGGAAAATGTCCATATTGGAGAGACTGCAAACAGACATTTTTGCATGAAAAAATGCTTCAACAATTAATCAGTTATCAAAATAGTTGGTTGGATTGTTTTTCTGTCAATACACTAAATGATTTGTCAACAAACTCAATTCATCACGCATGTATTTCAGAGCTTACATTGTGCTTTACTAGCGGGGCTACTAAAGCAAAGCCCATGGTCAGAAACCGAGTAAGCAACCTCAGCTGTTCACAACAGCTTTATTTCATCAGCCTGGAGAGGAGAAAAGCAGGCCATACCTGCAACTGCAGCTCTGTCCACAACAGCCCCATCAAGTCTATCCAACATGGAACTTTTCCATTTTCAATAACAGTGTTTCAAAGCAGACATTACTTTATCAGACATCATGGGGGTCAGCACAGCCTGTGTTCCGAGAAACTTATGACAGAAAGCCTTTGTTACAAACGGGGAAGTAGGAGTTTGAAAGACACGGGAGAAAAGATGCTATTAGTTGCATTATGGGAAATGTAGAATCCACACATTTGGTGCTAAAAGTCAGGATATCTCAGCCTCTGCTGCTTCCATTTTGACCGTTAAAAAAAACAGCTGTCCACAAACTTGACAGAAATGCAAAATTAAATTTCACATGTTCAGTATTTTAGCATAATACATAGCTAATAGCAGATTTTTGCTATTACATGCTTGTGAAAGTTCAAAGGTAAAGAATTTGAAGGTAAATATTTTAAAAGAACTGATAAATTAAGAAAGGTTTCCGTTTCAGTTTGTGAATTTATTGCAAGGTCATGAAAGGGCATGGCGATGAATCCCCCAAGGTGACGATAAAGAGTTATAAAAACGCACTGCTTCATCTTGAACTCCACCCTGTGTCTCTCTCTAGCTTTGGGTGGAGGATCCCCCAATGCTCTGTGTCAACCCCTCACCCCCCAAGGTCCATTAAAGGCTGCATTGTTTCCCAGGGGTCAACCTGGGTTTCATTCCAAACTTTAACGCAAACCAGGAAATGCAAGTCAAGCATTTTAAGCCCCTGTCAGTGCCGAAGACAAACAGCGCTCTTGTTTTCCACTGCTCCCAATATCTCCCAGCCAATGTAACCCAGCTGACTGAGTGAGATGTGCATCACTTGTCATATGCAACTATAAGGAATAGTCTTTTCATCTCACACAGTGGGAAAAGAGGTTGTATATACAAGAGCAGAAGGATGTTTTCAATATGAACTCAGATAATTCTGTCCCAAAAAACCCTTAAACAGGATGCTGCTGCTGCTTGACTTCTTTCTATGGGAAAGTGCCAGTTTAAATAGTGCCCAGGTTTCACCATCTCTTTGGCCCTCTGTGAGCTGCATCAAGCTGAGAACAGAGATGTATCGCAGCCAAATCTCCCCATTGTCCACACCCAGTGTATACAAAGGCTGATGTATGGTGTAAAGCAGCCTTTTGAGTGGCTGAAAGAGCAACAAGGCCTGCTGTTGAAGGGGTTTTCTCTTTAGGTTTTGTCTTGGGCTTTCCATCACAATCGTGCCCAGCTGAGACAGGGAGCGGGGGTTGGAGGAATCTGCTGTACTTTTCCGCTGCTGGCACCCTCCCTCCCCTCCCTCTCTCTCCCTGCCTCTCTCTGTCCCTGCCTCTCTCTCCCTGCCTTTCTTCTTCCCCTTTTCTCCTCCTCATATCTCTTCTTCTCCTCTGAAACTTATCTCTCCTACCTGGGGGTTAAAGAGGGAAGCATTCTGCCTAAAGACTATGGCCGGTATGTACGTGGACACACATCTAACACATTCACAGGAGTTAAAGGCATCTGAAGACCCTCCATGACTCAGATCCAGCATTCCTGGCAGCCCACACTGTGATGCTAATCTTTAAAGTAACGTGTATGCAGTTGCAGATTGGGCTCATCCACGAGACAATGGTGACCTGTTGATAATGCTGTCTTGATAATATACACCCAGGCTTAGAGGCTAAATCATTAGCATTGAGTAATACCACACCAAAGATAGGTTACATATTAATGGTATGCTAATGCAAGCCACATGTGATGCTACTTTGTAAAATAATGTGGGAAAAGGCCTCAACTATAGGAGTCTGGCTCACTGTCTCAGCTTTGCTTGCATCTCATTTAAATGTTTGTTTGTTTTATTCCAACTAAGAGTCTTATTAAATTAATTTATTTTATTGGTAACCATTTAATATTACATCCCATATTATTAATAGGGCCAGCAGCTATCTCTTGAAGATTTATGATGCTAAAGTCATTACAACCAATTTCTTTTTAAAGAAATATATACTTACTTACATACATACATGTTTGTCTATAAAAGACCATTTTTTCATTGAACAAAAGAAGCCAAAGTTCTCAAATGTTGTTCAATAAAATAGTCTAAAACTGACATATGTTTTCTTTAAAATCAATAAAAGTCAAAAATCAGTAAGTAAAAAAGAATGCATCTGACCAGACACTTAATACTATTTGGGTATTTATTTATCATTAAGGTTCAATACTCAGGTCATATTATTAAGCTGACCTGCTATTTTTGTTGGCTTTTCACCAAAATATTACTATTTTTCACAAGATCTTTGATCGTTTTCACTACAGCAAAATGGCTACCAGTGCAACCGAAAACAGCTGAAACTGTAGTTTCAAGTTGTTTTATGACTGAAGTCGGTTCATTTACATCCGTGAGTTGATAAACATTGCACTGGATTTAGTCATTTGTGTGCTACTGAATATGTTTCTGTTATTTGATATAAATTTGAAAAATAAAGTGAATGGGGTTTGGTGTGTTGAAGCAGATAAACAACAATAAAAAGGTAGAACATGTTTAATAACACTTGTTCACCTCAAATGTTGATGTCCTTCTAATTAAGTTAATTTTATTTATTTTGTGCCATTAATTTTTTGTTTACACTAAGATAAAGGAAGAGGAAATGAGGCCTGTTAGATGCCACTGTGGAATTCTGCGCCCTGTTCCTTCTTTCCCTGCTTTTTCAGAACATGAAACCTCTACTTAAAAAGACATCAGAAACTGGTTTGGGCCCTGAGCTCGTTCTTAAAGTGGGACCAGGCTGATATGAGCCATGTGGTGAGTTTTACAACCCAGGCTTTGTGATACACACTCATATAAAAAGGTGCTGTTAATGAATGTTGAGTCTTTCCTTTATTAACGGGAGGGGGGACTTCTCAGAGACCACAGAGCCAGCAGCATCAGCTCCCACGGATATATCCCATGCAGGGGAGGACCAATACACAAAATAAATGTCCACCATTAAACAATGTGGAGCACATCTTGTTATCACAAAATTAAGCAAGGACTACATTTGCAAAGCATCTGATAAGTTCAGACCTGAGTGAGTGAGTGTATGTGCTGTGTGTGTGTGTGTGGGGGGGGGGGGGCAAGCCAGTTGACATAACACACCCATGGAAGACAAAAATCTGCAACATGATGGACTTGATGTCTGCTTTGACAAGGCCGGAGCCAGGGAGATGGATACGTTTCAGTGAAATTAGGAAAAGGCAGTGTGAGTGGTTGGAATGAGCGGCCTCTGTCATTGGCTATTTATAGGCCAGCATTACAGAGTCACAGGAGTCCCTGACCTCCCCCCACTGTTACTATTGATCTTCACACAGCTTCTGTCCCCTGCATCTACATCCACATAAACAACCTCTCACCCTCTCTTTCTCTCTCTGTTTACCTCTCCTGCCCTTTCCTCAGAATTCACACATTCTTACCAAAATATGGAACAATATCAAAACCGAAGGGCTTCCTGCTGAGTGATGTAGTAACAGTAGAAGTGTGGAGTTAACCCTCCATAAGCTGGAGAACAGGCAACATGGCTGCTGGCTGGGGGATTAACATGAGGGGGGAGGGGGACAAATACAGTAAAATGGTTCCTCCACATGCTATACCAAAGTCCTTGAAGGAAATTATGAAATGAAAGATGTGCTACCAGAAATTCCTTAATTGTCTTTAAACTCCCAGAGCGCCGGTTTTGTGTCAAGGATTAGCAAGTTACGGCAAAAATGATTGGAGTGAACTGTACGATCAATAAACATAGCAAGACAAAGCTCTTATCAAAGGATGTGCGCGAGTGATGAGCAGTCCAGAACACTTTGCTTTGCCATGTGGACTATATATCTTAAGAGTGAGAAAGGATCGCATTCCAAATTCCTGCAATACAAGGGGAGGGAGGGGACGGGGGTGGGATGTTTGGTGGGCAAGTGGGCGGTTGCTCTTGGTGGGAAGTAGTGTGAAAACTGCCAAAAGAAGGATTTTACTCTTGCATTTAAAGATAATTCACATAAAGAGCCAAATGAAGTAACAAAAGAGCGTCGAGCTGAAAGCAGCTCGGGGAGAGCTTCATCAACAAAGTTCAAGGAAAGATCACCCACTTAGCAGTTGCACGAAGCTTTGTGAGCAACTACAGCGTGATTCAAAACAACATAGGAGTTAAAAAACAGGGCTAAGAAGGGGGTGGGAATGCACCATATGTGAAAGTGCTCTCAGTTTTGGGCTAGTGGTGAGCAGCCAGTAGGGTGATCCTCATCATAGCAACAGTGCTGACTGTGTACAAGCCACATACTAAAGATCAATACATATGGAAGCGCACTGTTCAGCTCACCACCGCACCGAGATATGTCATAACACACACATAAACAAAGCACTTGAAGACATTGACAGCAGGGAACGCTGCTAGACTGGGATATCTCTGCTCATTAGCCTGGCCTGAGAATCATTAACAGCTCTCAGCGTGCAGGGCTATCAAATGTAGCACAATCTAAAAGCAGTGTCCACTCAAACTGCAAAGAGGATCTTTAAAGCAGCTTATATCAAAAAGTAATTGGGCTTTTTACAAAAAGGTTTTCATTCATTAATTGTCTAAGCAATATAATGAGTTGTTTCTCAAATAACCTAATGAAGAAATTGAATGGATATGTCCGGATAAGCAACATACCACTCTAGCAGATATAAAAAGACAGTTAAAAAAAGGTATAAAAAGAAAATATGAAGTCACCAAACTGCAGTTATAATACATAATCACTTAATCACAAAAAGCTCTCCTCTCCCATTCACACATAATTATGGTGAGTTTTAGCCTCCCTTACCTTCCCATGTATCCATTTCATGCTTCTCCCAGTCTGCCTGGACCCCATTCACGCTGGACTCAGCTAAAGAAAAGCCGCTGGGCCCGGTCGCCTCATGACTCCCTTTTCTTTCTTTGCCTCTCTCTCTGTTCTCTCTCCCAGCAACCTCTTTCCTCGACAGCCTGCCCCTCTCTGACCGCAGGCAGAGCCGAGCAACACCACTGGTCATTTTACTGCCTGGTCACATGACCGCAGAGTTCAAGCCCCGGGGTCACGGCTTGGCTTGAGGTCCAATGACAGCTAGGGGTTATCTGAGTGGAACTGATAGTCCTATTTTCGCTGCCGTTCAACAATACTTCTCCCCACCACCCCCTTCCCAGCCCTCAACCAAATTAGCCTCCCCTCCCCTCAACCATGCCTCTGGCACTTCTGAGGGGGACCAAAGTGCATGTCCAAGCATAAACACAGATTCAAGCTGACAAAACACACAGACATTAACTAATTGAAGCACTTAGTGCGACAGGGAAGAAGGTTAAAGCTAAAGTTTCACAACTGAGGGCCAAAAAGATGGAGACTGAGAGAAGTGCTAAGGTGGGGAACCAGTTTCAGTTCAAATCATCCTTCATATGGGACTAATGCTGTATTCAAATTCAAAGTAGGAAGTCAGGTATTCCCAGCTGCTATGCATTTCAGCAGTCCAACATGGAAACCTACAAGTTTCATTCCCCCAAAATAAAATACTGTCCTTCTAATGTCTTGTTTTGTCCACAACCTAAAGATATTTGGTCATAGAGGACCAAAGAAACCAGAAAATATTCACATTAGAGAAGCTTTTCCGCAAAAAACATTGATTATCCAAATAGTTGCCCATTACCTTAATAGTTGACAAGTTATTGACTAATTCTTGCAGCTCTGGTATAGATTTGGTGTATCTAACGTTTATAACAATGCCGAAATAATCTGATGATCAGTCATTTATGGGTAAACTGAAAATTAACCTGGAATCTTGGTGGTCCAGGGGTCTACATGGCATAGCATATTACTGCAACATCGCTGGTTCCATTCTGGCCAGGACTTTCATTGCATTGCTGCCCTTCTACCCCCATGTTTTTGTACTATAAATTATTTAATAAAGTCTACAGGAAAAACAATTCAAAGAAACTTGCTTTGATAAGACAAAACAAGGAATTCTGAGTGAAGGATGAACCTCTGAATTATTATTATTAAAAAAAGGGCTAAACCCCTATACTTTGTTAGCACTGACTGAAATGTGTCTGTGGCACAAAGTATCAAAAACTGTAAAGTACCAAACGCTAGTGTCACATGTCTGGTTAGAGTCGTAATTGTTTTAATAAGATAGTTCCGGACTTCAATCAAAATGTTGCCTATTTAGACAATGTTCTTGTGTGGCTGCAGCTATGCAAGATATTTTGAGAGCTTTGGCTTCTTTTGGTTCTGTTGTCATCTTGTTTATTTTGTCCAAAGTAAGCTTACTAGTAAGGTTAATGCACTGAAATCATCATATTGTATTGGAAAAAAAGACATACAAAGAACACCCAGCACTTTTAAACACATGGTTCTAAAAATCCTTTCCCTGTTTCCTGCTTGCACCTTTGACTTGACTGGCCATTCAACTGACCTTGTAGGAAACTTGAAACATGATTCAGCCTTAAACCGGAGAGCCTAAGAGATATCTTACCATCCAGTGTGTTCTCTTCCTTCATCCCCTCCAGTGGCCTGGCTAGGGGACCATAGTGAGAAGCATCCAGTGTTTCACTAGTGTGCCACACCCTAAACTCAACTGCCCAACCTGATGCTCTGTGTACCTAGCGGCCTCTTCTCTACCTGATCCGCACCTCACACACTACAGTAGACAAGCCCGTCCTGATCACACAGCCCGTCTCCAAGCCCACCCTCTTCAAAGCTCCACCCTATTAATACCACTTGTTCACTCTCACAGCAGCGGCACTCCACCCCACCACCCCCCGGGGGCCCAACCCCCAATGTGAATGCTAATGACCCAGTCGCAGTAAGTCACATATAAGAAGCTTTTCGCATTCAAATGCAACACCGAGAGATAGCTCATGGGAATGCATACAGAGGCAGGGAGAAGACTGAGACGTGTCGCTGGGCTCGGGAGGATTCATAAAGACGGCAGTAAAGCTGTCACGCCGGGCAAGTTGGTAAGCAGGTAGAAATATGAAGACACGAGTAACCTGTTTGTGTGATCAAAGGCAGTTTACTTTACAGTAATACTATAAGAGTCTGCTACCATATGTCAGTGTGTCAAAGGCAGGGCTTATAGGAAGGACCTGACCAAGGTGTTGTAATTTGATATATGTTTACATGAAGATTTGAGCATTAATATTCTTCACAGTTCACCATGAGTTAATGACCAGGGAATGTGGGAGAATAAACCGACCTAAACCTACTTTATATATGCAGATATTCAAAGAAGTTCTTCAAGCAGTTCTTATAGCTTAACCAGATATGTATTTGCCATTACATTCCCCATACCGACAGATTCAGAAGAAGGCATATTTTCAGTCCAGCTGGCATAACCTTGCTTGTCAATACTAATAGGAAATCCACCTGAGCTGAGAGGGGTGCGTGCCATATGTCACCCTTGACCTTAGCAGCTTTCCTTCCATGCAGCAAAGATGAATGGCATAATCAGCCATGTTGCCTTTAACCTTGAAGTCAATTAGAGCCAGCGCAGACACTTTGCATATCATCTGCTGCTGTGTGGTGAGAGGGGCTACCTGAGACTGGGGACCACTCTCAGGACATGTAGGGTATAGTGCTGGTACACCCATCTGACACTTCCAATGCTACGATGCTAATAGCGCTTCTTCTACTGTATAATTATTCTGCTGTTTTGTTGCACATTTGATGCAGATTTCCTTTTCTTCAGGTGTTCCCTTGATTTGTGCCTATTTGGGGAGCCTGTATTAGCAGCAGATTTAAAGATAAAATGTAAGTAAAATAAATTGCATTTAGAGTATTAATCACAATGATTAATATGAAACTAACTTTAGAAAGCTGCTTCAGACACCTTCAAAGACCTGAAATGCAATTTAGGGCCAACTGTAAGAGCCAACCATCAACCACTATGTCCTATGTTAGAATGACCATCTAATAAAGCAATACAATGCACCCTCAAATAATACGAAATAGAAACAAAAAATCTGCAATTTGGCAAAATTACTGCATGGCCGCTTGTGTTTGAGGATTGAAGAGTCTTGTTAAATTTAAAAACAGGATCTTTTTGTACACTTTCCCCTAACTAATGAGGAGTGTAATAAAATATTAAATATATCATTTTGTGATATTTTGTTTTCTGATATTGTATCAATTCTCAAAAAGACTATCGATTTTTGTTTTGTGAAAGTAAACTTTTCAACTCAGATGATTATGCGTATGGTGGAGTGTGTTATAAACTGTGACAGTTTTCCTAAAACTAGATTAAAATCACAATGTATTACCTTGTTTACAGCATTGCAATACATTGAATTGTGTATCGTCATGTATATAGTCAATACAACATCGTCAATAGACAGGTCTATAACTCATAAGGTTTCTTGTGGTATCACATAAATTACAGACAGCTGGACAAAACACACAAACAGGATGACATCTTCTCAAACTGACTAATTGTCAAACTTTACAAGATATTAAAAGACCAAACAAACTCCTAAAAGCATGTTTTTGTATCTCTCAGACATTAGAAGTGAATGGAAAGTGAAAATGTGATCCTAAATCAGCCTCAGGGGGCCTGAGTACTCCTGATACTGTATGTTTGTTCTTAATTTGATTCAATGTCAGCTCGAATGAGCTGTTCTGTGGCTTGTTTTCTGCATTTCCCTAAACATTAGAGTAACAAAGGGCATTTCTTTTGTTTGAGCTCCCCTCCCCCTCTCTGCACACTGTCACACAGGCCAAAGCTCTCCACCCTTCAGACAAAGAGCTTCAAGAAAAACAGGAATAAGCCACACTGTTCTGTTTCTCCTCCAAGTATACATACATACATACATACATTTTGATTCCCCAAAGCAAGCTGCAGTAGCACCAATCTGTCCAGAGTATCCTAAGAACAATCATTGTTTCTTGTTTAGCAAGTATCATAAAGTACTTCCCAGACCTTCACCACCTCTCTGCAGATAAAAAATGCTACTGTATATAACAGAGAGAGAGAGGTGATATGAATCCATTGGACTTTTATGAACTTTTAGATAGTTAGCTAGGATGGAGGTTCCTTTTTCTTCCAGAGCACTGGGGTGGCGGTCTGTATACAAAGGCTATAAACCGGAATCAGCTGCCTCAACCTGCCTGAAGGCCAGCAAGACCACCCTCGAGGAATGTCTCTCAACAGGAAAGTAGCTCTCAGTGACAAGTCCTTAAAGGACCAAACAGGAGGAACAACACTCACAAATTAATTTCCCTGCCAAAACATTTCTTTTACTGCTAAATAAGATACACAGTCAGGAAGACTTTTTGTTTATTTTTTATGAGCACGAGTCATGTGCAATTCTATTTTGTACCCTCACACTAAATTCTATCATAAAATGTTCTTTTCAGTAAAGGAAATGCATCAATAGAGTAAAAGTGACTCAACTAGGGAAAACTGGGAACTAATGTTGGTAATACTGATAATAAATATCTATTTATCTATTTATTTAGCCTATTTTATTTATCTCGGATTTCATGGAAATGTTGTTTCAAAGAAAGAAAAGCAGTTTTTTTATTAGTTATATTCATGGAATTTAACTGAAAGATTTATATGGAACTGCTACCAGGACATGTTTGGTATTTCTAACTGATAAATGACTTAGAATGATTAATCAATTATGAAAACAGTCACCGAGTATCTCTCTGGCAATCAATTGATCAGTTAGTTCAGTGGATCCCATGATTAAAAGATACAAGAAATTACTGTTTTTATGCAAAATGATAGATATTTTTTGTCTTGACCTTTGTCTAATCTTTTTTGAATACTTTTACCCCTTTAGGCTTCTGAAAATCCTTCAAATGAAGAAGAAAACTAGCCTATAATGAGCAGACTCTGACTTGTTTTAGGGGGTCACAAGCCAAAAACTTTGAGAACCACCCTGTACATGGACTGTTGGGTTGGTCTCTCACTGTTCTGCAGTCAGAACCCTTTGTGACGCCTCAGAGGCCACTGGCTCTTTTTGTTGGAAGTTATCGCATGCGCGGCTGTACGGGAGCTGACCTCAGCGTTTCGGGTCACGTCCACTCCTGCAGATTAGATTTACAATGATCCATGTTACATTCCCCGGATGCATTTGCTTTTTGGAGCCCTGATGAGCGGTAGATCAATGCAGCTGTTCTCTGCCTGAACTTTCAAAGGGCATATAAACCTGAAGTGACCTGGTCTCCATCTTGGGAGTTAATGACCACTAAAACAGCTACTGACACGAGCCATCCTCAATAACCATTCATCATGCTTTTATTTGTTCTGACAGGGAGAAATTATCAATACATTCTTCTGTTCTGTTTCTCTTCTCACTAGCGGATCCTCTAAATCCAATCGTCACTTTCACCATATTAGCCAGAATACTAAAGGTTGTAACTCTCATTTAACTCCTGTTTGCTAACATGCTGTATGTAAAATGTTTTGGTGGACAGGGACTGGGGTCCCGGGGTGAAACTTTTGATCACCTGGTGTTGCATAGCAGCAAAAGCTTGGGTCAACTTTCAGAGTTACCCACTTGCTGGATATTCATACCATATTGTACACTTTATCCTGATAATATATATTTTTTTATTGTCAATTTTCTATTTTTCTATTTAGGCTTCTTGACTGGCTTTCATATTTAGATATTTCTCGTTCTATGTTCATTATGCACCAATATACCAAGGGACATTTCTTGCACATGAAAACCTCTTAGCAATAAATTTAATTCGGATTCTAAACTGGTACCGGTACCTGATTGATCAGTACTGAAATATTGATAAGCTTGATCCTGAATGATACTGTTATTGGTATTGATGTAACGTTACATAAATAATGACAGGGCTCACTTGTAATGAAAATGCAGCTAAATGCAATAACCCAGGGAACAGTTTAACTCTTTATATCTGCAAAAAAGTAAAAGTTTAACCTTTTCATTAAGGAGTTCGGTCTAGACCTGCTCTATTTGAAAAGTGTCCTGAGAGACAGACTTCTGTTATGAATTGGCGCTATACAAATAAAATTGAATTGAAAATTGAATTGAATTGAATATCTTTTCATGTCCTTTCTTTATTTTTTGTACCAGATTATGGTCAATAAGATGATTGGTATTGATTTAAGTACTTTTTAGTACAGATCAGTGCCTGAACTGTACCAAAAAAGGACCCTTATTCAGCATAACTCTAACCCGAAAGACAACTTATCTTTAATTCTTTTGCCATTTTTGTATCCTCTTTAACGAGTGCTGTTTTCTTAGCGTTAAACTAGCTGTGTTTACATGGACACGGAGTTACACGGGAGTTTAGGAATACATTATTGCTGTAGCTGTGCATTTAGGATGTCTCTTTGCCTGCGACGCTGAGCTGCTGCAGCCTTTCCATTAACCTGACAGCTCTGAATTCTGAGTTGTGCTGTGACCTTTGTGGGAAAGTGGCCTGTGGGATTATTTAAACATGAGAGTGCTTGAAAGGGCCTACCCATGTAACTGACACAGGTAATACAACTGAGGTCTTGTTCGGACATCTGTGACTTTAATAATAGGTCTATATCATTAAGGAAATTTTAACATGACACAGTAGGAAAAGCAGGGTAAATAATGAACTTAATGATGACTGAATTCAATTAAGCTGCTTCACTATTTTTGCACTATTATTATATATGACAATTTTCCACATTTGACAAAGGTCATGTAAACAGCATATTCTGTTTGGATCTTCCTAATTAGGAATGGAGTATTTTCAGATTGAGATATGTGGGATATGCTGATATTATTCAGGTTTGAGGAGCATACTTTGTATACAGCACATTGGGAATATGTGTCTCATTTGAGGTTTTCACAGTGGTTTTCCTGTTGCAGTTTTCAGCTCTGCATGTTGTAAACAAATAAACAGGCGAGGCAGCAGTACAGATGCATGCACAGAAGAAAATTCCCTATTCTACATCATGAAAGACTTGGATATCAACAGGTTTCTGGATTTGGGCAAATATCACAATGATGACCCTTTCTAGAAGGTGGTTAAATGAATGAAAGAGGGAAGTTGTGTTCGCACGGTCAAACAAGTCCGCCACCGGTGGAATCCTCTTTTTGAAGAGTGAAGGCAAAGAGGCAAAATGGCTGAAGGAGCAGCTATCCACTTTTACCATGGGAGCAACACGCAGTTTGAAAGACAGGAAGGTAAAGAAAAAGGAGAGAAATTCTCAATTCAAAATGCCTGCAGTGAAAAAGGTATCATCATACTCATACTTACAGACAGTATTTCTACACTGCCACAAGCTATGTATGCTATAGCTATGCTATTCTGGGATGAAGAGTTATAACTGACTTTTTTTTTTTTAATAACTGACTTTTTTAATACCCACTCTCCCTCAACCTGCCTGATCTCCTTTCTCGCCTTACTGAAAAACCTGCATCTTGTTGCTGCACTTGTAGAGAAATTGGTCTCTGTGGCTCAGCTGATTGTTGAATGCAAGAACAAAATAGCGGCTCTTGGATTGTGAGGGACAAGATGAAATATCCAACATCAGGGTATCATTTTGGCCAGTTATCCACAGGAGGAAGGTGTCCCCATCCCCATCTCTCCTCTGCCTCAGTCTCTCATCTTGTTGTCTTTAATGTTGCCTTGATAGAAATACTCACTCTCTCATCTTACGGTCAATGTCCTGTTTTCAGTCAAA
Organism: Morone saxatilis; assembly: GCF_004916995.1. Lineage (NCBI taxonomy): Eukaryota > Metazoa > Chordata > Actinopteri > Moronidae > Morone > Morone saxatilis. The sequence goes on from NW_023339718.1 coordinate 27,149,691, forward strand.
GGAATGTGCCATGTCTTACAGTTGGCTCACTGAAGTAACCTTGGATAAGAGTATTCAGAGGGCCAAAAAAGAAGTAAATGATGCAACAAATAGCATGCAAACGTGACATAAATGTTCAAAATTTATATAGCTATTCTACTGGAGAATGAAGTTAATTTTATCGATAAGATTATTTTTATTTGATTAACTGTTTTTCAAAATAAATCGCAAAAATGAATGAATGGCCAAAGCGAAGAATTCAAAAGGCTTATTTGGGTCGAATTGTCCAAAAAACCCAGAGGATTTCATTTGTATTTAACACAAAACACTAGTGCTGACAACTGTTTTGTTTCTTGTCCAATTTCAATTTGTATTTTAATTTTAAAACAGACCAAAATAAAGAAAAACTTTCTTGAGTTCACCTCAAAGATTCGGACCCAGCAAGAACAGTGGAGCTAAGTCAGCATAAAGGGAGGTCAAAGGTTAAACCATGTCTTTTTGTCACAAGACAGAGGAGAAGAAGAGGGACTTCCCCTGCCTTACAGTTTTTCACAAGCGTTTATCAATACAAAAAAAAAAAAGGTTTACATTATACTTTTATTATACACTACAATTATGCAAACCAAATGGATTTTTTATATTGCAAAACATATCGAATAAAAATAGGACACAAAACTGGTATTGGCTAACAGGGCCGGATTAACCAGCTGGAGTCCAGGGACTATTCTAAATGATTTCATCCTAGCCCAATGAGAGAATGTATAGAAATTACTACTCACTGTTAATCTGCCTGTATAATAATAATAATAATAATAATAATAATAATAATAATAATAATATAAATAATAATAAAT
>NW_023339718.1:27150623-27161238 GCF_004916995.1 Morone saxatilis
TAATAATAATAATAATAATGTCTTTTTTTTTTTTTGCAAGTTTTGCGGCATTTAACAACTACACTGTCACATACCACTAAATCCTACATACTGGTCCCTTAAGGCACTTGTAATTTCAGTGTATATTGCCAGACAGTGAACCTGGAGCCTTCATGGTCTGGTTTTGCTCACTTTTGCCCAAGGTTTGCAAAATGTCAAGGTGTGCTGGTTGATCTTTAACGGGATAATACTGTTTTTGAAAATGAATGTCACAGAATAAAACAATATTAAAAAAGTTAAGTACAGCTAGACAAATGTGCAACTAAGTGCACAAACTATTTAATACTTGGCTGCCTTTTCACACTGCAAGTAAAGAAATAAAGTTCCAAAAACTCATAATTATGATTATAATATTATAATATACTTTTCTTCTTTAAAAAAAATAAAAAATTGAGTGAGCCGTAAATCAGACCTTTCCTTATTTGCATGCTTGAAAATTAAACATTTGCAAAACAAAATATGAAAATATGAGTTTCCTTGAAATTATTGGTTTTGTTTTTGAAAAAAAAACAACTAAAAACTATTTGCTAATTGTTGCGTGTTGACAGCTTTAAACAAACATGAATTTTAAGCCACCATCCCACTGATTCACTTTTTCCCTTCTGTAATGGCAGCACCATGATATGATCAGAAGGTTGTGGTGGTGGTGGGTGTTTACAGGATTTGGCAGAACCACACTTCCCCTCCAGAGGGCGCTTTTATACAACATGGAGCCCCTGTGAGCTTTCTGTCAGCAGACAAAGAGTTCAGATAAGTCAGCAGCATGAGCTGACTTGTTCCCTCACAAATACCAACAGGCTGATCAAAGCGGAGCAATATGTGACCTGAGAGGCAGCAGAGCAGCCATTATAATCTATAGATGTGGGCCAGCAGCTTTAATGATGGAGGGTGCAGAGGGAGCTCTGACTCCTAATCGTCATATCTGCTGCCAAACAAGCAACACTACCTTTGATGTTGTTTGGTTTCTGTAACAGAAGTGGTTTCTCTTCCACTGGTAGTGGACTATTCTGGATCAAACTACAGATCTTTGCCCCAGCTCTCAAAAGCCCAAGTATGGTGCTTGTGTTATAAAACACTACATGTCCATTTTGGAGACAGAAAATGATGTTGGTGGCTCTCTGTGACTAGATTTGTGCCAAATACTTAAGAGACTAGCTGTACAATTATTCACAATGTGGTGAAACTCCTCACACAGATCAAACAAATGCAGGCAAGCCCAAACAAAAACCACTACATCAGGTTTTAGAGGTATAACTTCACAACAGAGACCCCACCCCAAACCTTATGTACCTAACTAACACACAGTAGCTGACAGAGGTTCATCACTCCTCTGGAAGGGTTTTCCCCTTTCCGTCATTTGAATTTAGAGTTAACAGTTATTGAGTCTGAAGAATCTGGCGATACGCAGTACGATATTTTACCTTATACCTTACAGAAGTAAGAGTATTAGCTACTGCTGGTAAATGAAACAACTACTGAGCAGTGAGAATTCATATTTTTCCACTTTTCAAGAATGCATAATAATACGCAACATGTAGACAATAAATGTAAAATATAACATGAACAGTGTGGTGTAATATCTGAAATGAGTTTGTGTTAGGCATACTTGGTTCAAGATTGTTACACAGGCTTATACATTCGCAATTTTCCATGTGCTGATATGCAATGACATCAACAGATCTTCACTCCAAGCTGCAATCGAACATATATCTGGCATCTTCCAATGTGCATTTCAAAAGAGAACGAGACAACAAGACATAGGATCTCGGTGTCTTTCTGCCATGTCGGTAATGACAAGTTAGGTTGGCAGCAGGGTGTCTGCTACACCTCCTTCAAGAGAACTGCTGCTGAAGCCTGAGTGGGACTGGAGCCTGTCAAATTACAGTGGTATCCCACCTCATTTCTCACTCCCTCGCGCCTCCATCTGTCTGCCGTCTATCTCTTTGCTGCCACTCCTCCTTTTCCTTAAAGCGTTAAAAGGAGTACAACTCATTCTATGACTCGGAAATCTTCTCATATGGACGTGGCCAGCTGTGCCTGTGCTCTTCCCCAAAATCTTGGACAAACAATGGACAGAAACGTGCGTGTGATGCTTTGAGAGTATTTCTGGAATTCCCTCAAAGGCAGATTTTCAAAATGGTGGCCACGAGTGAATTTGTCCCACAGCGCAAACACACAGGGGAGTCTGGATGTGCTGCATTCTGATAAGTATTTGATAGAATATCTAAGACTTAAAGATTGCCAACCTTCTCCTTCAAAGCTCCTGCTTAGAGGTCCAAACTTCATTTGCGTGCTTTGAGAAAATGCCGGAATATTTTGACTCGTAATATGTCACACTGATAAAAAGCGATGGCTCTCAGAGGCCATTTTCTGCAGCGGGTAACAATAGAGGTCCCTACAGTATCGCCTCTTTAGCCCTTCCCCTCCCATACCCCTTATCCCTGCTTTGTCCATATCTAGCTCATCCCCTATTTCTCTCTCATCCAACCCCCCCCCCCGAAACCCATCCCCAACCTCTATCTCTTAACAACCCCCCACCCCCCCCCCACACCTCTTTTTCTGTCCAGCCCTCCTCTTCTTGCTCCAGAACTGTCAGATGGCATTAGCTCCTTTCACGCTCATGGCCTGTAGGAATAACAGCCGTGAACCTCGCCGAACAGCGCCATTCTCCTGCTCCAGTTAGCCCTCCACTCAGCACAGGCTGTTGTGCAAATACCAATGTTATTCACGTTGTGCCCCATCACTTACACAACATGCCCCACTAAAGGGCAAAGTTAGGCCGACGCAAATCTCAGCGGAGAAGGTCATGGCACTGAGTAAAGATACGCGTGTATTGTATAACACGGTCACGCTCGCTCATAATTATCAGCTCGTCCCCCCTGACTCAAGGATCGACCCACAGCTTTTGCTAAGATCTGGCTCACGTGGATCAAAAACGGATCCACTTCTTATCTACTTATGGAGCCACAGGCCTGAAAATTTGTTAAATATATCGTGCTCAGCTTATTTCCCATGAAGTTTCAGCCGCAGGGCAAGTTGTGGTTGGTATTAAAAGCCCACTGTGACCAATAAGCTGTAAAATGTGCAGAAGTTTTCATTGTGCGGAGAAACGGGAGAAAATTATTCTGATATGGCATGCATACATGTAACAGATGCTTCATACAGGCGGCTGATTTTCATGCCAAAGCCTGTCCAGTCGTTACTGTATTCTATCTTTAAGAGTTGTGTATTTTCAACACAACACATGTACTGAAATCACAAACAGGTGTATTTCAGATTTAATGGTGTTGACACTGGGTTGGATGGCACAACGTAGGAGAACCAGAACAAGCCAGGCCAGGATCTCTCTGGGTGAGAAACTGAACACCTGAAACTAATCTAACCCAGTTGCTTCGGAGGTTTCAACTTGTAGCTGTTGTCACTGTGTCCAGACTGATTATCTGTCAATTCCATCTAATAGTTCTAGGGGTTTAAAACATATAATTACTTTGATTTTGTTTAAAGGTTAGTTTAACATACTTAGTTCTTACGATTTTAAGGGAGCCTTATAAGCCAGTCTAAATAAATGTAAGAGGTGTGAATCGCAACGAAATAACTTGATTATTAAGCTTGGTATTTACACTGCAATAATTGATTAATACACTGCAACAGTACCCACTGTAGTGTGAAGGAATGTTTGCACGTGTGAGGATAGAGAAACACTGCAAACACATTGAAGGGGTGATCTGTATGGGCGACGCAATTAGCAGTTTGACAAGTAAGCACAGATAGATTAATACAAATATGAGGAAAGTGTAATTTCTCATCACTCTATGCTCGACAAGCCCAGCATGGAAGGAAGGCTTAGAGGCTAATAATCAAAGCAGATTAGCCCAAGCTCTGATAGATGCTACACAAGCCTGCTAATCATCTGAGTGATAACCATGAATCATCCAATCACAGTCAGGAATGAGCAGTGTGTTTCAAATTACGATTTTGATGAAATGATCTCTGTATCAGCAGCCGATCAGAGTGCCTCTCTTTGACTTCCATTTCCCTCCTCTAGCCCATGTCACAGTAATTCCTCCGTGTTAATACAGTATGTGTAAGTCGGTGCATATTAAGTGCGACATGGAAGGGTGGGAGGAACCACTGGAGCTTCAGAGCACCGGTGTGACTGTGATCTCCGGCCTGCCTGCCCTGTGATTTAGTCTCGAAATGACAGACTTGCCCCTCATTGGGCTAAGGGTGGAGAGCTAATGACATGCTGCGTGGGCTAACATGACTATTAGCCCACTCTGAGCAGCAGGAACTGACAGGAACACAATTCTGTCATTACGCCCTGAGGAGACCTCTAATCAGGGAGGCAGGGACACTAGGAGAGGCCAGTTGCACTGGTTTGGAGACAAAGAGGTAACTGGCTGGCTCTGTCTTACCTCAACCCTTAGGAGGGCCTACAGGCTGATGTGCAAGTTTCAGGTAAAAGGACTGACATCCAGGTTGTGACATGATGATAATCATTTTAAAAATATTTTAATTTGAAGTACACATTGCCAAACAGCAATATTCAAGAATATTTGACCTAGTTGCTGCTGTTTGCAAATTAAGTGTAATGTGCATGGCAGCATATATTTTTTTCCAACCAACTCTCATTTTTTATTTGTCTTGTGCACAAAACATTTAACATTTAAAAGAAACAAAACATTTAACATTTAAAAGAATTATGTCATAAATTCTGTGGCTGCAACTAACTAATCTCTCACTATCTTTAATTGAATCGAATAGAATAGCATTTAATCAAATAAAGTGTGACTATGGAACTTTTGAAAGAGGAAATAACACAATCTGACTCTTACAAATGAATAGTTGACCTTGCAAAAAATAATGGTTCCCATTCAATTCAACGCACTCAGGGGTTTTGCTGCTCAGGTGATAAAGAGGTTAGTGTAGATGATGCTAGCATCAGTTATATCAGAACTTGAAAGTATTTCTTTATTGAAGGCACAAAGAACATCTGGAATGCTTTTGTCAGTGAAAAAGATGTTTTTGCAAATTTGACATAGCTATTGCTGTATTAGTGACATTACGGTTTCAGTTCAATGACTTATGACTACTCAACTTGTGCGATGGTTACACAAAAAAAATTCCTGGAAATTTAATTTCCCATCATTCCACAAGTGCTGATTCATTTACGTACAATTGACTAATTGATTATTGGACTAACTGTTGCAGCTGTGGCAAGTTTACTACTAAATTTAGTCAGTGAGCGATTGAAATTGGCAATATAACTGTACATCTTCCACTGGCTCTACTGCTTGTGCAATGCTGTTTCTTACAATGCAGATACCAACTTTTCTTAGTGAGCAAGATGCCTGCTTGCACAGAAAAGGCTGAAAAAGACTATACAGAGATATATGTTGTGCCTGCTGCTCTGAAAGGGCAACCCATCAACCCTGCCTGCTCCACATTATGTCTTTACGTTTTTTTAAAACATACTATGTACATTTTATTTTATACACGAACTGTGTATCTATGGATTTGATGCCATAGACATCCCACATCCTACTTGTTATTGCTACAAGAACACCCTATTTCGTTTGGCTCATCTTTATGGTAAATACGAATTTGGTATTGAACAGCAAATCTGAAAGCCTTTTTGAGCTATATATGGTGAAAAAAACTTAAAATGTCATATCTTACTTTAAAGTTTGCATTATTGAGCAATCATAACATATAGAACAACCCCTGTATTTTCTCTCTCCCAGTGATATACTGTTTAAGAGCATCAATATAATTTCACCACATACCTGACACTGTGTGAAATTTGCTAATACAGTAAACCCCACTCATCTTACACTTCAAGCGGATTAAAGCAAACAGAGAATTATTAAGAAACAGCACTGAGACAGGTTTACCCAGGAACATTCTTCCCTGCAGTAGGTGGAACACAGGAATGTGACATGCCTCCATGCTGCAGCCCACGGCCTGTATCACTGTGTTAATCAAACATTATAATCAGTGCAGGCACATACCTACCTGTCTGGGTGGTAATGATATAGAAAGAGCCTGAGAAATGCCCTGAACTTCACTTGTTTCACTGTTTTAAACCAGATATCTCTGCTAATAGTATCTATTTTACCATGCATTTCCTTTCCATGAAAAAGTGGCCCGACATCAGCCTGAAGCTTTCTGTAACAAAACGGCCAGTAAGTCCAGACAAGTACTGAGTTCGGTCGCAAAGCAAAACTCTTGAGCGGTTATGGCATTAGCACTGATAGCCTACTGGCATAGTGTAGCAGTAGCAACTGACCCTTCCTAAGTCCCACTCCTTTTGGCTCTGTGCTCAAATGACAGTTGAGCAAGCCTCAGTCAGAACCTTCGTCAGCCTATGTTTGACAACTAGCTAGATCAATAGCTAGGTTGTTAGCTAATCAACTTGTGTTTTACTCCAGAACAAAATACAAACTAACTAGCTAACTAATCTACATCATTTTTCCATTTACATTTTCTGCTAATGGATACTTATTACAGGTTAGGCAAAAATATTGTACTGTTTACTCCCCTACATATATCGAGCAGTTATAATATAACACAAACTGTTTTAGAATTAGATATTGCTACATTTACCTAAGAAGAGAATCTAAATACTTTTTCCATCACTGTACAATTAATACTTTTTTAAAATTAAAATATTGTACAATATAATTGTCTGCTTATATATAACAAAAGACACAGATATCTGCATTGAGTATGTGAATAAATGTCATGCATTGTATCGCAGGAAAATGAGCCTGCCAACAGGCGTGAAGGCTCCTCGGAGCAGGTAGGTGAGTCAGCAGTCTGAACCAAGCTAATGTCACAAAGTGTCACAAAGACCCAAGCTAACGAAGGAAAAAGAGCACTATCTGGTAAATGTGTCACTGGGCAGATAACTATGCCAACAGGTGGAACAGAGTGTGAACTACACATTCTGGACAACTTTCTAAGACAAATATTATTCAGGGTGTCTGCAATGTTCATCACCATGCATGTTTCCATAATGTTTAATAACTGAAAAACAAGAAAAAAGAAGACACATAGGCTGAAAGAAGGTTATAACTGCCTAGACTACACCGCTGGTAGCAGCAGTAATAGCAGCAGTTGCATTAATGCTGGTAGCAGTAGAAATACATCACACTACAGCATATCAGTCTATTGATGATTTAGCTGTTATCTTGACAGATAGCCTTAATCAAACAGCACTTCATAGAAGCAAAACTCAGAGTATTCCACTTACCTAGATGACTTTCATTGATTGCATCTGTGGAAACAGAAAACAAAACCCTTATCAATATACATGATCAATAGAGATGGAATGTCCGCACATATTTAAACAGTGAGGGTTCTTCACTGGTAATGTTATGTCTATGTGCTAAGTCGAGACACTCGGCCTGACATGCTGAGGCCTGTGCTGCAGGAAGGAACAGGTATGCAGACTGAACCCAGTGCAGTGTTGCCCTGTGGAGGCAAATCAGTGTCAGGTAGGTTGTTCCAGAGTTCATTTACAAAATTCTCAAATATCAATTCTTACAAATTATACTGATTATTTGTTTGTATTTGGAAGTCTTATCTGGAAAAGGCGCATGTACATTGGAGTTATCTAACATAGTTGTTTTCAAATGGGGTCCTTGAGGGGGCTGTAGGTCCCCAGAAACAGGGGGAATAGAATATTTGAACTTTTATAACATGTTTTGGAAGTTTGAACAACAAGGGAAGAAATTGGGCTGGTTGTTTTAATTGATTTGAATCTTTGGTGATCCTAGTTTGTTGATTGACCTAAAAATTAAAAAAAAAAAATTCCTTCCTTAAGACAAAGTCCTCTCGAAGTGGGATTCCGTGGACTAATGTGCATCTATTGAGGGGGCTCTTGGCATGAAAAGGTTTGGGAACCCAAGATCTACTGTATCACAATTTTTCTGAGTCAATATTCAGCTCCCCCAAATCCATGGGTGTAGATCTGGTTGAACGGATGGCACATGTCCCCACCAATGTCAAACTCAGTTCAAGTCTCAATAAAATAAAAACTATATGTCAAATGAAATATTACTTTAAGTAAAAAAAAAAAAAAAAAAACATATAATGTGCTTTTATTCATTATATTAAAAAAATCATGTCAAATATAGCAACCGGGGCAAGTGTGACTATTTAACACTGGTAAAAAATTGCACATAAGAGCTTCGGTTGACTTATCAGATTTATATAAAGGCTCCACAACCCCTGCCCTCCTCATCAGCAGCTTAGCGAAATGCTCCTGACATCCTCACACCGAGTGCCGAAAGCGAGGCAGCCTTACGAGGCAGAAACAGTGACATCACCCGAACAACAGCTAAACAAAATAGGCCACAGCTGTTTGGTTCTTTAGGCTACAAATTAGACTCAATATGTCACACAGCATCACATCACATCACAGTAGGAATAAGCACCGAGCCGTCTCTGTTGGACTGAGGTGCTGCTATCTCTTTCTGCTTGCTTACTTTCTCTGTTTTGAGCCATACAGGAGCTCATGCTAATTTGCACTAGATGAAGAATGAGCAGCGGAGGGTGTCTTGGTGGGGAATGGATGAATTATGGAGGGATTTAAATAATAAATGCTCCCTCTTAAACCAGACGAGAGTCTTGAAAGAGGGGAGTACTCAGGGAGGTAGTGGGACACTTTGTGGAAGCCATAGACTCTCTAAAGAGATCTAGGGCATATGAATTATACCTTACCAGGTCCATTATCGCTTATCAAAGCATCAGATGAATTATTCTGTAGGGGCCCTTGCGACTGTGCATACAGTGCTGCTATAGTTCTACTTCAACAAGAAAGCAGAAGGATGGAGCGATGCTTCCATATGCACACATATGGAAGCAGAGATGGAAACACCTGGGAGGGATCAGTGGGCTGTCAGCGTGGAGACAGTACGCCTTCATATAGAAAACAGTTCAGGAAGCCTTTAATGATGCAGATTACACCACATGACTGAGGAAACACAAAACATCATTTTTACATTTATCCTGCAAGATAAGGAATCCTTGAAGGTTTTGGACAGGCCAATCAAGAGATACATGAAGCAAAGGGGGGAAACAAATGGGAGCAAGGGTAGGGGAAAAGGGTGGGGGATCAGTAGTGAAAAGGGAGTGTCCCCCGCAATAAGTGTTGTTTCTCAGGCCTCCACTTAAAGACTGTAATCTAAAAATACCCCAGCCAAGCTCTGTGGGAAGGCTTCCCCAAAAACCAACTCAATATTTCACTAGCAGCATGCAGGCAGCATCTTAGAAAGAGTATCTGACTGAATCGTCACGTCTTGCACACAAGGCAAACCAACATACAAAGTCTCCTCTTAAAATCCAATTATTTTGATGAAGGCCAGCGCGAGTGCCAGTCAAAACACACACAATAGAGAGTTTTGAAGTGACCAGGTAACCAAGGAAATATATTATCTGGAACTAAGGATTGTTTGGCCATGCTCGCTCTTCTGTTGATTTTCCTGTGCCTTTTCAAATGCTGCACAAAGTTCTGAAAGACAGCGATTGTGTGTCACTGTACTGGAGTTTTATTCTTCCCAGCATTTATTCAGACATTCCATCAACATTTATTCCCTGCAGCTACAAGGTAAGCAAAGGAATTAGGCTTTTGAAAGCAACAACGTGCAGTTTTCGTCTCCCTTGTTAACGTTACAGTGTATTTATTATTGGCCACACGAAAGAGTAAGCACGCAAATCCATCCATCCATATGGGACTGTCTTGTGGACAGTTTTGCTGTACAGAATGGCAGACGCCGGGACCGAAAACAGTGAAAAAACAGCGGGAAAATGAGCAATAATAGAGCAAGAGACAGGAAGATGTTCAAAGTTGGGTGGATTTGTTTTAAATTAAAAAATTAAGGACAACATCATGGTGTGTGTACATTGCAAGATGGAGCTGGCGTACCCATAAACAGCACAAATCCTGTATTTTATTTTATTTGATACTTAAAAATAAGTGGAAACAATTTTAAATTATTTTTATTTTAATTTATGTTCTCAGAAATGTTACGTTACGTTAATTCTATTTATTTTATTGGAAATTTTGACTTGAAACGTTTTACTATCTTCTCATAATATTATAATAAATAAAATGTCATTTTGCTTAAAAAGGAAACCAAATTGGTTTTATATAAGTGATCTGTCTTTTTTTCTATGTATATTTTTATAATTGGCTTTAATTAAACAAAAGTATTTTATTCCGTTACTCAATTAATCGATGTAATATTCGATTACCCAAATATTCGATAGCTGCAGCCCTAATATCCAGCGCATCTCGAGTTGATATATATACAAATATTATTATATTATATATTAGATTATACATACATATATATGCACACACGTATAATACATATGGAATACACGTTATATCACACTGCAATATATACAATACACAATTATATACCACACACACACTAATTACATATATACAACCACCACACACATATACAATATACTTTTTTCTGCAATAGCACAATTAGTACACTGATGCGCTTAACCCTACGATCTTTTATCTCTAGCGTTTTTGTGGTTAGGCTTTCTTCTTTTC
>NW_023339718.1:27161338-27175932 GCF_004916995.1 Morone saxatilis
CCTGCAGCCCTCCCCTCAAATCTCAGCTCCCAGGCCTCCACCAATCGCAGCAGCCCTCTGCCCTTCCTACACATGACCTCTTGTGCTGCTGTCCGATCAACTGCCTCATTTAGTATAGTGCATGCAAGGAAAAGTGAGCGACTTCAAAACTTGCGTCAAGCCAGGCTCTTGTGTGCTGTGCTGTGTGCTGTGTGTGTGTGTAGGGGGGGGGGTTGCATGCATGTGGGAATGCTTGTTTACCTATCTAGAAGCACGAAAGGAGAGGGAGGGGGGAGATAGAGAAAGGGAGAGATATTTGTAAGGCACTTGTATTTGCAAACTACTGGCTGAGGTCCCACTAGAGCCGGGCAGATCAGGCTGAAAGACTGTGTGTCAGGAGTGTGTGTGTGTGTGTGTGTGTGTCCCCGCGTCTGAGAGAGACACAGAGAGAGACAGGCAGACAGAGAGAGGAACCCGTTCGACCCATTTCAGCAGCAACTTTTCAGCCTGTCTACGTGAGGTTTCCCCACGAATATGGAAGCTTTTTGCTCTCTCATGTTTTTTCCTACCATGCAGTCGCCACAGATTCATGCTGCTGAACTTTTGGCCACGCTTTAGGTGAGTATTTAAACTGCCTTTCTTTTCATTTCCAACCTCTCTGATTAAACACTTGCCATTACCGTTTATCCACTTCTTCTGATTTGGTTTTATACCAGTGCATGAGCTCCATTCAAAATTTCAGGACTCCATTTCTACAAATTTACATTTATTTTTTTTTAAAATTTGTTTATGTTTAAACTTATAGCAGGCACAAAAGTTATTTTTATTTGTTCATGATGTTTATGAGAGTTTTTGTGCTCGGTACAGTCTATCTGTGTGTGTGTATGTGTGAGACCAGACAGAGGGACTCTGTGTGTGGGAGAGTTTTGAAAGGGATGTATGTGCAAGAGGGAGGGAGAGAGAGATTGTGTGCGCCGGACAAAGTGTGCCAAGTGTGAAAAGTCTGTGCGTGTGTCTGTGTGTGTCTTTTTTTTTTTTTTTTAAAGCTTGGTTTGTGGGAATGCGGACTGCGGTAGCCAGTAGCGGTGTTTGACTGGGAGGAACTGAGCCAGACAGTAGACAAAAGCTAGCAGGGCTGTCCAGACAGGGCAGGTCAGCCATTAGAGGCTACAGCGGAGGGACAGGTCAGCCAGCTGCTGCTCCGCTCCACGAGGGGAGGGGACACCCCGCCTTTAGCGTTAGGGTGAGGGTTAGAGTTGCGGCTGGGGTTAGGGGGTGACCATGCTTGACTTCATGGCCGCCTCTCTGAGTCGTCACCTTGCACCTCTCCCACTTTGAGAAACCCAAGCATGCTTTGGCAGGTCGGAAATCAGGCAGTTGAGGCCTCAGCTGAATGAGCTAAAAATAATTTCCCTTGCATCATTGTGAAAATCTCCCCAACGGCGGTTTGTGTCGAAATTTAGTCCAGTGCCTTCTGTAAAGCGGCAATGGTTCCAAATCAAACAAATTCAAATGTCAGTGACTTGTAAGAATTAACAAAAACTACTACGGTAAAGGGAGGAAAATGCTGCAAAGGAAGTGTAAATGTAGGAGGTGGTTAAATATAGAAAGAGACAAAAGAGGAAGATCATCCCAGAGACTGTAATTTTCACAGAGGTCATTTTTTTCTATTCCCTTTTTCGCTGGTTTGCTCCGCCGGCTGCGTGGGGGTCGCTGGGTTTGGAATGTATTTAGTGACAGGAACCACTGGCTGTCCCTATATTTTTTTTCATCCTGGTCTGCTTTTGTTCAAAGCTCTTAATCCACCGCAAAAAAGCTGAGCGAGTTAAGGAGTAGCAACAACCGAGAAAAACATCGGCCCGGATCACAGATGTACGCCGCGGCTGCTGCTGTCAGAAAAACACATTCACAGACAGCACAAAGGCTTAACACCAGCTCGAACAAATACCACAGAAATAATTCTGCATTGAAATCCGAGTGCTGGTGATGAAGAGAAAAAGCTGATCTTCGGGGACAGAAAAACACGCATCCTCACTTTAGGTCACAAATTCAGATTAACAAAACAAAAACAGTCCCTGGCTGTGTTCTGTAAAAACAATTTAAGAAATGCTTGTGTAGCGTGTAGCGCACCTGAGGCTCTCAGACTGAAAGCATGAGTACAACGCATTCTCTGAAATGCCTGTACAAGTAGAGTCTTGTTACCCAGATACACATCTCAGCCTTCATCAGCGGCAATGGCTGGCAAATGAAGTCATACACTCCGTAACCCCAATCAACACAGCCTTTCAGTGAAACACATGCTAGCCTCTGATACAAGAGTGCTGTGTCCCCATGAGAAAAAAAAACTTGTTCTTACAAAAGTAGTGACAGCACAAACTTTGCAGATTGTTTAAGGATTACAGGTATCCAAAGTCCTTTGTTGACAGAATGATAACACTTGGACTGTAGGGGTTGAATTTGGGGGGGATCTTTTGTCCCTAAAATGGCTATGTAACATTTTGGAAACCTTTTTGTGAAGTACAGTTTCACTTGTTGATCGGCTAATACCGTCTGTCAGTTCAGAGAAGGCAACGGTTGTATAAGCGGCTCCTGTGACCCCGCACCTCGGGCTGGCCTGGCCTGAGGTCTGGATGGACTTTGGTCCCAGTTTTGGAGCTCTGCACCCCTTTGCTCCCTCCCAGGCCTGTGTGTGTACCTGGATTTGAATAGAAACCAGACAGCGATGCCCCCCTCCTCCTCTGTCACCACTCCTGCGCAGGACAATGAGGATTTGTTAGCGCTCAGCCGCGAGCCTGCTGACACAAAGCGTATAGCCTCCCAGTCCCCAGCCATGGAGTGTAGCAAGCTGAAGCACAGGCGGGCAGGACACCAGCAGGGGGGCCAGCGGTGGGGGTTGGAGGAGTGGGGGCAGTTTGCATGGGTGGGATTAGCAGACAAGAGCTCTGGGTTGGGGGATGGGGACCTGAAATGAACAGGAAATTACTGCCTTTGATGAGGCAGAGGCAGATTCGCACAGGCTGAACTCCTCTGGGCCTCTTCCCTCGGCTGTAAAAAACCTGTTTGAGCAGAAAATGTCAAAACACTTCAAGGACCCCATGTGTCACTTCCCTCTGGCTACGATGGAGTTGTTAAGTCCATACGCAGGTGCTTAGCAAACACTCGCAAAAAGTTTGGGCTCTTTTTTTTCACCCTCTCTACCGCCACTGCTGCTGCGTGCTGCCCCCTCCCCAGCCTTTGCCTTCCCTTCCTCTTCCTTCCTTCAGACGCCAGCCCCTGACCATGTCATGGGAATCCTACTAAGCTCAGCGTCCATCTGACCCATTTTCACCCGCTGAGAAAAAAATAAAATAAAATCAGCACTCAATCTATATCACAATGCACGAAAACCACTTATATTTAGCCTTCTGCATTAATATTTCAAAACCAATAAAGGTGTGGAAAATGTTATAACTATACTGGTTATGACATCAAAGGAAAAGGAGCAGAGATTGGGAGATACACGGGAGTGTAAAATCTGGATTTTCAATGAATTGTCATTTGTCTTGGTTAAGTAGTAAAAAAGAAACTGGCCCGCCATATTTGCCAGGGCCTTTAGCCATGTTTGACTCAAACAGCAGGAGGAGTGGGTGCTGCGCTACTCTCTTTTTTACAAGGTTGTTCCCTACCACCTCACAATTAAATAATGATTCAATGTCAAGAAAATTGCATTCTTTCCACCGACTCCACTACTTTTGAACCTCCTAAATGTCTCAGAGCTCTCTTTGTGCAGTGCGTGTGCGTTCCTGAGCGTGAGGGGAGATGGTAATGTGTGTTCAGTGAATATCAGGGTCGATTAGAGAGTCTCGTCTGGTCGGGCTACAGCAGATTAGACAGGCGGAGCAGATACAGGCCGCGGGCTGGTCGTCTGGCGCTCTGACCCACATTGCTCTGATGTGCACGTCACTTCCCATTACACTGACAATTGGACGCCACATCAGCTGAGCGCGCCGCCATTTGCATACCCTCCCCGCGGGCGAGGCCTCGCTCCCTGTAACCTCATGCTGTCATACACCAACCTTGGCCGTCCCGCCGCCTGGCTACAGGAAGTGTGGGATGAGTCACAGTGAGGAATCGCCATCACGGCTCTCGGCCCTAACTGTGTGGGTGGTAGATTTGGCACGCTAGCAAAATGTTGACCTTGATGCTAATATACTAATATCTAAGCTTCAGAATGTCAGGTCAAATAAGTAAAAGCTTGCGATAGAGCATCTTCTGTGCTTTATTTTTAGCCAAAAGCAGCATGTAACTAAATTAATATCAGCTCGCCACATTAAGGGCCGTCGAGGACAAAAATTCAGATCAGCAGCTTAACAATTTGTCAGAAGCATTTGTCAGCGCCATGACTCGGACAGGGTTTTCATATCAGCTACTTTATCCTCGTCGTCTCTCCGTGAGTGAAGTAATGCCATGACTGGCTCCAGTTTGTCAAGCAGTTTAAGTGCCTGTGATGGATAGGTTGCCTCTCAGCTGCACTTCCAAACCTTCCACTCCACACGTCCGTGCCCTCTGCAGGTGATGCTGAATGGGAAGCTTTTGGTGAGAGTGCAGAACGTTTACAAAGCGCAATATTGAATTTGATCTCTCAGTCTGACATTTTAACAAGTACTCTGGACCAAAAATACACGTACCCAGGGAGCCCGTCATTGGTGCGCCTGTGCATTCATACTTCGGTATATAAAGCGTGAGAGGCCTCAGTGGCGGTTCTGCAGCTGGCTGACAGAGACAGGTCTGTTTGCAGGCTGCCTAAAAGATAATTGGCAGCTATGGAGTGAAAAGCGGGCTCAGCAACAGATAAGGACCGTGTGGAAAGCTCCATAATCATCACGGATTAGCAAATGATAAATCATGGGTTCACACAAGTATGCTGTCACTGCTGGAGAGAGAGGCAGGAGAGAGCGGATGAGGAGACATATGGAAAGAGTGGAATAGAGAGCATGTGAGAGGAAGAGAAGAGAGTGAATAGTATGGGAAGATGTGGATGTTTTTGCTGTAATTCAAAAGAAAAACACAATAATACCATCTAGCAGGTCAGCAGGAGAGGCAGGCTGAGGGGGGGAAATGAAAAGAGGAGAAATTAAAAGCTCTGCCAACACTCCGGCTAATACAATCTTCTGCCTGTCAGATTACCTTCTTTAATCCAGAAAGGTTTAACGCCTCTTAGAAATCTGAAAGGAGACATGAATTCAGCAGAGATTTTCCTCTGCGAGAGAGGAGGAAGGTGCTGGGGAGGAGGGTTAAGTCTCTGAGCAACTCTCCAAAAGCACTGGCCTCAACAACTCTGCTGCACAGTCGTCAAACTGCTATGCAGAGGATCAGCCAATTCACACCACCACAACATCCCCACTTATACTGCAGTGTTTGCCTGCATTCATGCGCCTCTAAAAATATCATACATGAGCTCTGTGTGTTTCATCCTCGGTGGAGTGTGCGGTTGCCTGTCTTTCATAAATATAGCAGGACAAAAAGATAAGCTTAACTTCGGCTTAGGCGGAGCTGATCAGGTCAACAGAGCACAAAGCATGGTACAGTGCATTAAGGACACAGTGTCCCTGCTGGTGCGACGTAGCGACACGCTCCCCTACTGGGACCGGGAGCGATGCATTGTAATGTTTGTCACGCAAAAAAAACTGGACAATGTGGCTTTATGGGAATAAAATGGCAACGTAGACAAAACACAGAGTGGATAACGGCCATGTTTAGTCTAGCCTATAGCAAGTCGCTAACAATGCTACTTTTAGGGGCCCTGATTTAAGCTAAAAATGGAGGGCCGTGTGGTATAGGTTAATCACAGCAGAGAAATGGCAAATGGAGCAATTTAATATAAAAATGGTGAACTTACATATCTGTCATTGTCCTTTGTGTGTATGTTGCTGCATTGGTGGCTGCCGAAGGATTATTTTTTTAGTGTGCACCTCAGTTTTCACACCAAAATGAGGCGCTTCCAATAACCTTCCCCCACGCCCCCTCAGTTATTTTTGCTGAACTCATCAGCAACGTGATTTAGATCAACAAGGTCTGTCTGGGCATAAGGTGGCACAGGCAGCATCTGGGCAGAATAAAGGTCGATCAGTATCCAGGTCATTCCCATGCTGGCCCACCCTGCTGGCTCCCACTGATAACGGAAATGTGGAATCAGAACTGCCTCCCTGCTCTGTGCTTTTTCTAAATCTTTAAGTGTAAGGCTTCCCCACTTTGTGCGTGGGGTGGATGCAGGAGACGGAGGGTGTTTTATGATGGTGATGATAATGGTGATGGCCCTGTTTATTACGACGATCCCGCTGCTGCACTGCGTCGACTCGACAGATTAAAAACGTGGATTATGTGCCATAAGTGAGCGTTGTATAACCTTTTGTTTGGGTTTCCTTGAGGATGCATTTGTTTGTGTTTGGCAAAATATTTCTGCTGCGCTTTAATGACTCAGTGAAGGCCCTAAGATTCAAACAGACCGAGTTCCCGAATAACGAAATATGATAGCTGGAGCAAGGATTTTGGGTGTGAGGTTTGACAATGCCAGCGTTCAAAAAGGGGCCGCAAGTCTGACCTGGGGATAAAGTCTGTTGATGATAAAAAGTGGCAGCAGGCTCTGGAGAAATGTCACGGTTAAATCCAGAAGACAACCACAAAGGGCTCTCTCATCCCGCTTTGTTAGAGATCCTCAAAACTGCTGTGAAAAGAGCCCGGGATACATATTCATCAGCCTCAGCACTCATGACTGAAATGAGCCGACAAAGCTTTGGAGAAGAGAGAGGAGTGTGACATACAGTGCAGTTCTCTCGGGCATGCTGCGGGAGTGGATAAGTCAAGTAGAGCCAGACTGACGTGATGTGATCAAGTGCATCAATGCTGGGTTCAAAGGTGCACAGCAGAGAGAGAAAAGACAGAGACCGGGAGAAAAACAGGGGCAGACAGACAGGCATGTCAATCAGCGCCGGAAAGGGTTAGGATACTAGCTGCTGCAAGGAGGGACTAAGGAGGAGATGGGGGGTAAAAGGTAAGTCATAAGCAGTGAGGGCGGTATGGTAGAGAAAACAGTATGTCACCGTCAGGAGAGGTTTAATACTGAGAATGGAGCTGGCAGAGGAGATAGGAGCTGGCTCGACCACAGTTAAGGTTGCAAATGAAACCCCCGGAGCCTTGGCAGGATGATCCATGGCACGTGGAGGCAGGGTGTTTCTGGAAAGGCTTGGCGCTCCGCCTGAAGGACTCCCTATGCTGGAGCAGGGCCGGCCTAGACGCTGCTGTCTGCTGCCTGCATCCAGGTTCAGCCAGTATGGCTTTTCAATGGTTGCAAATCGTTTTATGCAACCTAAGATCCAAAGAAATACTAAGTAAATGCACTAAG
The DNA here is from genome assembly GCF_004916995.1 of Morone saxatilis. NCBI lineage: Eukaryota > Metazoa > Chordata > Actinopteri > Moronidae > Morone > Morone saxatilis. Next base: position 27,168,699 of record NW_023339718.1, read on the forward strand.
ACAGGCTTGACCGAAAAGTTGTGTGAATATTCTGTTGCTTTTTCCACATGCAAGGTTAATTTAATTTGGTATGTCAGAATTGAAGCTCTTTGGATGCTGCTATTTTGTGATAATATTTTGTATCTTTAAAGATGATAAGAAGGGGGATTCAAGAACTTTAACACCTATACAGTAATCATTACAACCCCAGTTAGTCTTCATCTCCTTTTTCCAAACCATGATCCCACATAAAGGCAAAAACATGCTAGAAAAAAGATAAAAACCTGACAATCTGCAAATTTCCCTTTCTAGAACTGGATTCATGAGACTCAAGGGAAATTAGAATTAACATTATCACCAGTGCTATGACTAAAATTAATGATAACATAATACACCACAATTGTACAGGACAGTATGAAATGCTTCACTGGAATCAAACCAGTTTAAGATCTTCCAATGTACAGCTACAGCAGTATTGGTTTATTCTAAATATGTAAACAGTCCAATTACATTATACCTGAGGCATCGTGTGTTGAATATTACTTCTACTGCTGGGCCATTATTGGTATTTATTGAACCCTAATTTATTTATTGAGTTCCACATTTTATATCAGCACTGTTATATCACAGACCGTTCCACTTAACAAATGTGTGACAACAAACACAGCAGTGTGACAGCTAAATATGATACTGTGTGAACCCGCTGCACCACTAAATCTCATTATAAACTTCCTAATTTGAACAGATATTAAAATGTCCAATCTGACTTAAAGCCTATTTTGTGACTGACACAGCAATTAAGGCATATTTGTTGAATTTGATTGAGTTTGCCCACGAAGAGGATCACACGCGGCGCGAGTGATTTTAGCGATTTTAATCTCCTCATGCACTTCCATTAAGAGATGTCTTGCAGCGCCAGTTGATTGTATAATAATAACTGTCAAGAGGCATGATGGGATGGGAAAGTGTGTAAGAGCGTGTGTTGGCAGCCTCCCAGCTTGGGTATTTACGAACAGGCACCCGAGCTATACTGGAAGTGTCAGGTTAACTGTGGGTACAGTTATGTGAGCAAAACATTTGTACTGTCACAGAAAATGGACGGATATTAAGTAGTGTCAAATGGTGGGAAAGGATGCTTCAATTCTTACATTCATATTGTGTCCCAAAGTATAGGCACTATCTTGTCATAGGTTGACCACAATGTCAAATGGAAAGTGAAAGAAATACATTTTCCCATGAAAAGTGACAGAAAACCAGGAGGTGGTTTTATACCGTAACAGTCCGGTGGAAGGTCAGGATGTGGAGGTTGGGGGCGTTTTGGATCTTCCAGTCCAGGGACTCCTGGATCAGTTCCTGACTCAACATTTTCAGTTCCTGGCTTAAGATTTTTCACACTGTACCGGAAGCTTAACCAAACCTAGCTGACTAACCTCAACTCTAATAGAGAAAAATACTATAATACTAAATTTAAGTTCCTGCACAGACTAAATGTCCCTGGGGTTGTAGTCTGAGAATAGATTCCCAAATGGACCACGTCTTTATATTTTAGTCAGTGTTTAGGTCCTTGAACATTTCACAAAGCCTAATCCTATCCAAAGAGAAAAACCACAGCACCATGGTTATTTTGATAACTCACAACTAACCTCAAGTTCACCTTCTCACACAAGAAACAGCCTCCAAACCCATGTAGTCCTAACATACCTTGCATGTATGGTACACTGGCTTTAAGAATTTGAGCTAAATTTGAAGAATATTTTGCATCTGTGTTGCATTGGCCTTGTTTCAGGCAGCACAGAGCTCTGGCTTCAGACCAGCCAGCTATGAAGGCAACACGACAGAGAGTACACTGTGTGCTTCTCATTGTCCAACCCCTGGAATGTGCTGACGACGCAGGGTTCACACTGGTTCAGTCACACTGTTGCACTCTTTACTGGCCCCGTCAGGCTCTCAGGCTCACCCAGCTATTTTTACACACACACTATACTTTTGCAAGTTTGTCAGTTATGCAAAGTTTTCTGGGGACCACGCCAGCAGTGGTATTATCAAGAACCCCAATGAGGAAGTACGGCCACGCCTCAAACTGATGACTAAGTTGGCGTGCTTGGGGTCAGTTAACAAACATACATTTCCCTTAAGTCCTCCCAAGTGCAGGGAGAGCGGAAGTCAAATCAGATGAAAAAAAAGAGGGGGGAAAGAGAAGGAGGGATATTTGCGAATGAAAAAAGCCTCTGTGTGTCTCGGGCATGAAGCCAAACAGCACAAGTGCCAAAGAGGGAAGCCATTGAAGCCGGAGCCAGAGGGACTGAAAAAAATATTACTTCCCACCTTGTCTGTGAGTGGAAACAGAGAGAGAAATTAGGAAAATGTGAGAGAATTGATTCTTTGAAAAGAACAGAACCAAAGGGGCATCTAGCTTCTTAGAGATATTTATTAAAAAAGCCTTTGGCCAACTTTGTTGGTTATTTTGATTCAAGGTGAAACTGATTTTCAAGGCGAATTCCTCTTGACCTAACTTTTGTGCTATTGTTTGGGTGTAAGCAACAGACGGCAATGGAAATATTTCATGGACAACATTAAATTGAGAAATGTTTTTGTGTTATATTGTGGTAATCGTGATGTCTCCTCCATGCTCAGTGAACTGTGTCAAAGCAGGAGAAAGTTAATTGTGCCTCTCTCTTCCCAAAGTGTTCATTCATTATGCAGAAAGCAGGAGAGTGTGGCTCCTTTCTGAGAGGCTGTGAAGAACACACAGAAAATCTGCAGATCCACTTCTCTCATTTTCCATCTAACTGATCTAACAGAACACGAATCCTGCAGAACTGCAACAAATCTCTCTACAATGAGTTGCATCATATATTCACTACCTTCCTAACAGCTTTCAGTACCTCTTCAAATCAAAACCCCAACCTACAAAAAGTGCCAAAATTCGATGTGAAAAGAGGATGCAGTACAAACAAAATACAGTGCTCTAAATCTTCTTCTTCTGTGTTGAGGGAAGCAGGTAAAACCGGGGAGAGAGACAGAAAAGGAGAGACAGACAGAGAAAATATTAATAAAACATGACTGCATGATTTTCCAACCTCAAAAGAGGCGAACACAGGAAGGCGCACTCCCAGAGCAGTAGCTGAGGTTCAGCACAGGGTGAAGGGAACAGTAATCTCTAACTAGCTCAACACTGCAGTGCACTAGTTTAAGCTGTGGGGCACAGCGGCGGTCTCTGATCACACTTGTGCCAATTCGCTGCCTTCCACGAGCCTGACTCACATTGTCTTCTGTCCTTATTCATTCCATTTCTGATCCTTTTTCCCTTTTTCTTCTCTTCTTCTTGCTGCAGGCTGACGGTAAAAGAGGCGCATGCTCAACAGAGACGGATGAGTTTTTCTGTTAGTAGTTTTGCAGAAGGTGATGATGATGACAACTGTGAAGGCGTTCACCACGTCTGCAGGGCTATTTAAGGAAACCAAAACCTTTCTCACCGCCTCCCCTAGCTCCCGTTGGCATCATCATTTGAACTTCCACACCGACACGGGTGGCAACACGCCTTGGCATGGAGTGGCTCTGCACAGGCCAAGAGAAACACAGAAGCACACACAGATACACACACACACACACACACACACTGGACTGTGATACTCACACGGATGTTTAGCATCACAAAGTTAGCATTTTCTATTGTTATAAACCATCTGTTGACAAGTGAGGTGAACATATAAAACACTGCCAGGTTTGACATCATGAGGGCTTGCAAAACCAAAATATACATTCGTATACATACAGATTTGAATAGTAGATAGGTTTGGGACAAGCAAGGCACAGGCAAGCGTTTCTGTAATTTTCCACTTCTCTGAGTCAAACTGCAGCGACAAAGAGGCCTGAAGACAAAGAAAATAAACTTGCTAGCTTGTTTTTGGTTACTCATATGTTGATTTTCAAGTAAAATAGCTGGCATTTATCAAACAAACCAAATGCAGACTGTCCTTCCTGGTGCCCACGGTGAACATTCAACGCTGTCGGTGAGTTTTAGCTCTAACCAAAACCATCGACCGTTGACTGTACCCTGAGGGACGCCGCAGTGCACATGTAGACAATCTTCTGGAAGTCATACACCGTGAGGTATTTCAGTTCTGCTCTTATCCAGAGCAAAATGCAGAACCACAGTCTGCGGGTGGACGACAGATCAAACCTGTGACCTTCACTTGACTGGAATGGCCAGGACACACTTCATCAGACACCATATCAGCTGTGACACAGGAGGCGTTTACTCTTAAGGCTGCAATAAACATTCATTGCTGTCGGTGGGTTTACATGAGAATAACTCACTGATCAATGAATGCAGACTGCGGTTCAAACACCACAGAAACCGGGCCACAGGGAACAACGTGTACCCAATGACTTGATACAACTAAGGTTTGCATGGTCTCTGGCCTCTGCTGTTAAATACAAGCATAGTGTGTTTACTGTACTAGCAATGTACTGTAAAGGATGTTAGCATTAAAGTTCAGATTCCTTCAGTAGAAAGTAGTTCCAATGAGAAGGTCTAAAGAAAAGTGACAAGGACACTTGTTACTGGGAGAGATGTTGTTGCTCAATGTCATTTTTGCAAGCACCACATAACGATTCCATTAACCTCCACTGTAGCAGGGTGAAGGCAGAAATCTGGATAAATAAAACCAAAACTATCTGCATGACTAGATACCACTAGTGTTACGTGATAAAATATGTCTCCTTCGTAATTTGGGTAAATAATATGTACCTTACATTACAACTGACTATTTTTCAAAGCATACCACAAACTCTTCAACAGCAGCCATTTTGATATGAAATATTAGGGTAAAAAATATTGTTGTACCAATGATACTAATTAAAGTTCCATTCCATTAAGGTCAAGCTAGGGCTGTGTATTGGCAAGAATCTGGTGGTATGATACATATCACGACACAGGGGTTACGATTATGTATACTGCGATATATTGCGATACTGTAAGCCAGTCGATATATTGCGATTTTTCAGTGGGATGTGCATTTGTATTTAGCACAGTAACATCCAACATCATAGCCCTCAAATAATGTTTACAACACTGCTATCTAGCGGTTGGGGGTTTAAACACCAAACAAAATACAACAAAATATCATGATACTCAATTGATATTTTCTTACAACCCTAAGGTCAAACAGAGTCAGGGTGCTGCTGTTGGCTCACTGGAAAGGCTCTGCTACACTAAATGGAACAAAACCTTAATTAATGTCATTGGTAACACCTGTGTTTACTCTACCTTTTCATATCAAAATGGTGGCTGTGTAAAATGTAAATTTTACATCATTTCAGAGGACTATAAAAAATAAACTTGCAGAAACTTGATTAGAGTAATCAATACCAGTAAACACCATGTTTGCTTTTATTATTATAAAAGTTATCACAGAGTTGCAAGGCAGCTATAAGTGCAGACTATATTACCAAACAGCAATAACATATCTTTGACCAGATATCAGACATGATGACTTTTGAGGCCAATGCTAACATTTTTTCCAATTTTTTTTTTAAACTTGATAAAAGAATCTTGATACAGATCCGTCATAGTAGGGTTTTTTCTTCTTTACCTTTTGTGGAGTAAGGACGCAATTACCAATATTGTGGGGAGTAGCAGAAACTACTCTTTTTTTACCAGTAGTGTAATTACTGTTGGCAGGGAGTAATAAGTAAAGTAACATTACTTTTGAAAAGAGTAACGAGTAATGAGTAATAAATTAAATTTGAGTAACTAGCCCAACACAGTTGAAAAAGCAACATCTCAGTGCTTTATGTGGACAAACTATGTAATGTTGACATTTGGGGTGTAAGAATATATCGATACACTTGAGTATTACAATAATCTGTTTAATGTTGCAGTTTTGTGTTTAAACCTCTAACCGTTACATTGCAGTGTTGGCAGTGTGGCTGTGATAAATACAAATGCAGATTCTACTGTTCTGGTTGTATAAAAAAGTGAACTATTTTTTAACTAAAAAATATTGTGTGCATATGCTCGTGTGTTCTTTATACTATGACAGTTTTGCTAAAATTTGATTTTTTTTAAATCACAATATATCACCTTGCTTATAGTCTTGCAATCGAATCGTAACATGATATGTATCGTAACCTTCAGATTCTTGCCAAGAAACAGTTGTTTCTAAATTGCCTTAAAACATGTACTGCAATTTCAATTGCTTTCTTTCATTACTCGCCTGTAGTAAGCTAATAAAAGCTTGACCACATTTGATACGCCACAAAAACAGAATAGGTTCGGTACCAAGTCGTAAATGTAACTAATGTACTGTGTAGCAAATGGGATAAAGTGTAAAAAAAACAACTATACTACACCTAGAATACATTTTCTCATTAGACAGATATATAAGATATTGACAGACCAAAAAAGGTTGTTTCTACAGCAGCATCTACTAGCACTACCTTGTGAAACAAGGGTCTAAATATCTTTATATCAATCCAACAACCGTACTGAAAGTTATCGTTAGCATGATATCCTTGAACATCTTGTCACATTGATGTTATTTAGAACATTGATTTAACAGTGCTTTATTTAATACTGGCCTTGTATATGCTGAGGAGCGAGACTTGGTTTCACACACACACACTCATTTTATTATGTTCTGCTGACTGTAGTCTCAGCGTAGACATTTTCTTATACAAAGCACACAGGTAGGGGGTTCAGCATGTTGCCTAAAGCAGGCTTCCCACCATGACCCAGATGTTAAGTTCCATGACTTTTCTCTGACTTTCCATTGCTAAACGGGGCTGTTTCTCAAAATTGTATTCTGTTTTTTTTCACTCCACTAAAAGTCAACAACTGCAACAAACTTGTGAAAGAGGCTGGAAAATCTGACTGTTCTATAAAGCTACTGTTCCTTGTAATTCCATGATATTCCAGGAATTCCAAGGCCAAAACCTTGTCAACGGCACTTTTAAAGACAGACAGGCTGCTGCGGGGATTGTACCTGGGACTTTTGTAGTTACAGGACAGTCACACCTAATGTACTGTCACTAAAATGTTACACAGAGGTAATTCTGCCTCAGTTAAAGTCAACCCACTCAAATACATACACACTTCTAAAAAGTGAAACAATTGTGCCCATAATTCTTGGAAAGTTAATCAGCCTTGTAACCCCATTTCAGTATGGAATTGGAGGCGATATAGACATATGGAAATAATCTAGCAGTAATTGCCCTATAAGGTTATGAAGCTTTTATATATATATATATA
>NW_023339718.1:27176032-27179152 GCF_004916995.1 Morone saxatilis
GTGTGTGTGTGTGTATAAAATCGTTATTTTTAAACAATTGAAGGTAAATGTGGTTTAAAAAAAAAAGAACATATTAAAAGGCATATATTTAAATTTTATCTTTTTTAATAATACATTTCTATCTCTAATTTAGGGTTTCTCTCAAAATCATACTCTTGTCATGGTGAAAACCTCTCTGAAACAAGCCAAAATTCTATAAAATTAAGCTCCTTAAAGTCTGCAGCTTTTTAAAGCTTTAGGAAATTGGGATACATTACTGACTTTAAACGAGGGATTAATCTACAAATAAATAAGTGAATGACTTAATGAAATGTCAGCACAGGTTTACCGCAGCTTTGAGTAAAGTAGTATATCTACAGAGGCCTGTTTGCTACGTATATTAGGGCCACACAAAAGCTTGCTTGTTTATCCCTGTGGAGTTGGGCTTTGTCATCACACACTGTGAAGTTATAGGCACTGACACTGGGAACAGCGTGACCCACTTCTCCCTGACCTGGAAACACTCCGCGGGCTGACCCCGAGTCCAACGCCAACGCGAGTTGCATCAAGCGAGAATAAAGGGAACACTGAATCAAATCTAGGCTAATCATGAATTATTAAAGGCTAAAATGATAAGAAAACATGGTAAGTCAGCAGCAGGAGCAGCTCCCAAACACTCTGCAGCACTCACGCCATGTTGGGAGTGCAAAAGCCTGGGGCACCCATGGGAAAAGACAAGGAAAAGTGAAAAAAAAAAAAAAAAGGCTACTAGTGGCCTTTCGTTTTTCATCCCCCTCTCTATACATTCACTTCTGCCAAACACAGCCCTCAGGCTAACAGTGAAATACATTTTAAAGGAGAAAAAACACCTTAAAGAAACATAGGCAAGGATCTGAAGTGGCGTCAAGTGTTTGACTGCTCCACTGTGCAGGAAAATGAAAACCTGCTGATCTAGAATGACTTTTGGACACAGGCATATGAAGTTAGCCCAGTTATGTGAGGACAAAGGAAAGGCATGTGCTGGGTTCCAGCCAAGTAGTTCCATATGGGTGTTGAGTTCATTGGGTCCAGGTGGCACGTGGGAGCATGAAGGTCCAGCATGGATCTACTGCCCCCTCATGGCCTGGAATGTGCAGTGCTGCAGGAGGCCTGCAGCTGCTGGTGCTGCTTTATGAGGTAGGTTTCATGACAAATTAGTGACCAGTGAAACTAGATCATTCTTTCAGAACTTTCCATCATCCACATGATTATACAGTTGGACAATAGACTTTTAGGCTATTTTTATTGGTTTTATGGTCTCTATTTATTTATTTTTACAGACTTTTATTCATTGTCTTTTATCTCCAGCTGGCTATTTCTGGATTGTATATTTTCTGTTTTTATGTCTGTGCAGCATTTCCTTATTATTATTATTTTCATTATGGAACCTAAAAATTATATGGTAGATATAACACTTTTTATTTAACCCAAATTTTCATGCGTATTGTGTACATTTCCCAATGAATGATGGTTAAAGTTTACCCCAAAAAACTGAGAATTGCATGTAGATGCAGTCAGTGAAACCACTCAGGGGCAAAGTTGAGGAGAGAAAGTGCCATCCCCAGCTGGTAATGATTAACCACGGAACAGACGTAGTCACCAAAGGACCCTGATAACCCCAGAGGGGACCTGCTCTGCAGCTATTGGTCAGCTGTGTGGTTGGAGCAAATGTAGCGGGGGTCGGGGACGAGTTTAAACCGGGCAACAGAGCCAGGTCAGCCCAGAGGTGAACAAAGGAGGAGCCATGGAGGCAAAACATTCCTTGATTGCAGGTTACAAAACAGAATTTAACATGAAGCATAGGACTTATTTACTTGAAGTCTAAATGATGATTAACATCTAGTATGAGAAACTGGAAAGATAAACAATGGTTCCAAACGGATGTGTGAGTGAATGAAGTGTGCAGCTAGAGCTTTTATGGACTCCTGCATTTTACCACCACCCCAAAAAGCTACATCTGTGCCTAGACAGTGCACTCTCTTAGGTTTATAACCCTATGAAGCGCAAATCAATCCCCAATAAATGACCATCTGCAGGTTCATGGAGATGGATTCTCCAAGTTTGAGGAGTAGGATTGAGATGAAGGGCGGAGGAAAACAGCAAAGCTACCTTATTTGAAATATCCGAGTTGATGTAAGAACTTCAACTAGTGTTGAAAACAGCTGTTGCTAACTCAGCTATTTGGCCCCTGACCTGGGTTTTTTGGTCACTGAATGGGGGTCTCTGAATTCCCACCCCTGTCAGAGCATTTACAAGCCTGAGGAGTCCTGCTGCAGCCCCCCTTGACCCCAGCATCACCCTTGCCCAGTGCATGCACCGAGGCATTTTGGGAGGAGAATAGGGCCAACAGAGAGAGAGAGTGGCTGCGGCCGTGAGCCCACCTCGTCAAGTTTACAACCCAATCAGGCCCAGCCCCATAAATCCACGCCTCCTCCCGCAGCACGCAACAATGCTGGCCATTCAGTGTGTGCGCAGGTTTAATAGTTCCTCTCCAGCTTCCTTCCACTGCTTATCCACCCCCCCTCCCTCCTCCCTTCTTTCTCCTCTCGCAGGTTTATAGAGGGGGCGATGAGAAAGCCCAGGCTGGAGGAGAGCTGCACACAATCAGGTCAGTGCAGAGTCACGGCGAGGTCAGCAGTTTCTGAACTGTGTCCGACCTCTGACCCCCCATGGTGCCACCTGGCGCTGCGATGGCAGCCAGGGTACTACCGGGTGAACTTCGCCTGAACCTGGACCTTAACATTGGACCATTGCCTCACCCCTGGCCCCTTGCTCCCAGTTTCTTCCGGGCCAAGAGTCACACATCTCTGACATTTTTACATCTCACAATTTAGGATTGCTTTTTATCCATGACATTATGTCCTTGGACTGCTTAACCAACATACATATACACATCCAATGGAACTAAATATAAGACAGAAAGATGTATTTCTCAACCTGAAGCAAGAAACAGTAATCCTGTAAATCTGCAGCTGCTTGTTTGTTTGCTTGTGAATGTGTATGAATGAAATACTTTTCCATTTGTAAAGCCCTTTGCCATCATGAATGTGTATGAATAGGTGAGTGTGGTATATAGTGTACAGCGCTTTGAGAGGTCTGGAA
>NW_023339718.1:27179169-27179900 GCF_004916995.1 Morone saxatilis
GTACAGTCCATTTACCATTTGTTTATATTCCACACACAATGTTATTCCCCATTACCTGTTAAAGAGCCTGATGCTTATAGAAGAAGCTGCTCCTTTATTATTGAGTTTATACTCCCCTCTTGTGGATTTGACAGGAAATTATGAGTAATTTAATAAAAATGCAATCCTCTACTTTACCACTAGATGGAGCTCCTATATTTAGTAACTGATCCAGACTGGACTGAACAGAGATATTTGTGGTTGTGTGAGTTCTGTCATTAAGTCAGAAGTGGGAAAAACATAGTGAAGAAGAGATTTCAATTAAAATGGACTGCTTGGAAATATACAGACTGAGCTGCACCCTTCCAGCTGATGATAAATGCATGTTTGTGAACTCACCCATGCTGTCGTTCTGTTCTGACTCCAGTGGATGGTCACTGTAAAAGCCTGGAATAAAAACAGGTACACAAAGGTAGCGTTAGATGTTTTCCACAGGAAGAGATGCACACACACTGATATTGAAATGAATGGTAATATCATGACCCTGTTGACAAATGTTAGAGAGTTTACGATAAAAACAATAATAATTCAGACACCAAATGTATTATTCACATTTGAAACAATTTGGGTCCAAAAAGAATAAGAATGAAATGATTAATACTTCTATTTCTTCGCTACAGTGCTGCGTTACAAATAACAGGGGAGGATACTGTTGTAACCTTCTATTATGAATTTGTTTTCCAGTCCAGAAA
>NW_023339718.1:27180000-27185747 GCF_004916995.1 Morone saxatilis
TCTGCAGTCCGCTCAGTGGCCCGATTGAACAGGTTTAAACTGGGTTCTGTCAGTCCACAGTATGTTCAGCTGATATTCAACCAACACCAAACCTCTGTTTGAAGAGAATAGCTTTGCTAAAGTACAGGCCTGTTAATTCCAGTTCATTTGACCAATGACTGATTTCTTATATTCTTATTGAACTGTTGCTTAGAGGGACCTTTGTCTCTCTCAGTCTGGTTGATCCATAATACAGTTTTGTTCTCCATGTACAAAACCCTTCATACAAAATAACATCTGTTTGACTTTCTACAATCTCAAAGCATGAAAGAGCATTCAGAAACATAGAGCAGTCCTCTCAACCATCTGACTGTACAGAATCAAGCTTTGTGGCAGGTGACCCCAAACCTTTATATAGGCCCTTTGTTTAAATAGGATTACAAAATACAGACATTTAGAAACATATCAAGAAGTGATGCAGCAGCATGATTCAGCAAAGCTAACGCAACTGTAACAGTGTGAACAGCACAAATCACATGGAATCTGATCTTTTCAATTCTGTGGTCTAAATCATATACAGGTCAGATTTTTTGCAATGTGAACTGAACAGTCATATCAGAATTCATGTGACTTTTTAAATATATGTGTAGGCTTTTTGCCTATGGACACAAAAGGGGGAGAGAAAGAGGGGTTGACATGCAACAAAAGGGCCACAGGTTGGACTCAAACCCATGGCCACTGCAGCAAGGACTCAACCTTGATACATTGGGCACCAGCTCTTCCAGGTGAGCTAGGGCACCCCAAAATGAATGTGACTTCTATGTCACTCCAGATCTACTGTATGTTCGCCACGCTGGTCACTTTAGGACCGTGACCTGTTCTCACTGGAATCCAAAAAATAAAGTGAACAGCCAAATAAATAAACCAGGTCTGAGCAATCAATCAGATTTGCAGAACTGCGAGCTAAGGCTTGCAACGTAAACATAGCTCACAAGTATCATTTAGTCCAGGGCTTGAATTAGAATAAAACTGCTGCCAATACTATTATCTGCATTTGAGGGTAGACTTGTGTACAAGGATGATTATTTGAAGGTATTTATTTGTATAGGACTGATAAAATATATCACTATTAAATAACGATACTCAGCTGGACACAAATCTAATGTGGCCGAAAGCAGAGCTCCCACTGAGAGCAACACACCGCATCTGCCTGCCGGAGCCTGACGATCGTCCTGACTGCCCAGTGAAAGAGCAGCAACTCACACCGATTAGACACTACAGTCGCGATTTAGTTCACCAGTTGTTACCAGCACTGATATCAAGGGCTGTCTACAGCAGTGTTACTGTTCTGCATCAATCACTACTGTATAATGTGAAGTCAGACTGAGATTGGAAATCAAAGACATAGACAGATTGTGTAGAGTCCTGCAGAAGAAACACTGCCAAGACCACAATGCAGGGTTTATCAGGGTTACACTGCAACTCCTCCACACACTTTGTTTGTTCTGTTTGGGTTTCCACCAGCACCTCTGAACTGAATGTAATACCTCAGAAGTAACAGCAAACCACTGGTAGAGATGTGGGATAATTAAACTGTACAGGATGCTTAAAAAAAACACCATTGAGGTTGCGATTAGATTGATTTGTTTCCAAAAGCAGAACCACAAACAATGGAAAATAGGAAAATTGTGCAGGTGAGATTTAAAAACCCACAGCGGTAAGTAGAGGGAATCGCACCACAATAAGCATTAAAAGCAGATAAAGAAGTCATGCAATCCACAAAAGCAAACAAACAGCAAACATAATCCAAAGGCAAATATAAAGTAAGAAATGTAAATCAAGGAAAAACAATTCTGACAGATATTACAATGATTACAATAATTTAGGCATCTCAATTTTCATTTTCACTGAAGATTTGTAGGCCAGGGCATCCCTGCAGCACTACAGTACTTCAATATAATGCTGTTTGTTTGTATCATTGCCTATGAGTACAGGAGGGGAAACAAATCAAATTGACAATATAATGTGTACAAAAAATAAAATATAGTAAAAATTACAATTACACCTTGGAGGAACTGAATTAATGAATTAATTGCCAATCGGGCAAAAACAAACCAAGGGCCACAGACCCCCTTGTCAAAAGAAATTAGTTTGTGGTTACTTTATTAATCAATTAATACATTATTTGATAATAACCACCACTGAAGTAGAATATAACCAAAATGATAAGGTGGCTCATGCTCTTTCACCTAATCTTGAGGCCCGGTCTTATAGAGGGGCCCTGGACACAAAACACAAGCGGCAGGGGGTCCAGAGGGGCCCACAGCTCATTTGTGCACCAGGCCCCATTGAGCAAGACCATCTTGTCTACTGTGAACAGTCAATTATGGTTCCTTTGAAACATGACAATTTTTCAAACAAGTCTGCCTTCTCTCTAATATAATGGAACTATTTTCTTTGTACCGAACAACACTTGCCAACCGTTTTTGGCGCTATGAACACCACAAGCCGATTACCATCTGGTTCCATTATGTTGGAGAGAAGGCAGACAATTCAATGGCTGGTAACTCCTAAACTCACACCAAAAGAATTTAGATGGATAAGGAGCACTACAAGTAAGAGAAGAAATATGTGTTTTTGATTTTGGGGTGAACGTTACTAACTCTACTCTAACTACAGTTTTTGCAGATAAGTTGGAGGAAAGCAACAAGCACACTTCCAAAAACTATGGTACAAGTAGTGTCTATCAAACTTATTAGAATGATTTTAGAATAAGGGCTTTTCATAGACGATGTGTGTAACATCTATTAACTGCAACTGTAAATACTGAATCAATCAAAGTGCGTCATAAATAAGAGGTGGACCACACTCGAAGAACTAAAATCTGATTTTTATATAAAGACTGATATATGGTCTGACTGACTATCATACGGGTCTATCCATAAACCCAGGACAATCTGTTTGCTTCATATTGGTTACCTTCTTGTTCTCTGAGCATATTTTATACCCATTTTTTTCCCCGTTTCGCCACCATCAGCAGCCTGGCCATCTGTGCAGCCGGCCTCTGCAGACACGGCGCCTACTTCTCACTTACAAGGCACCCAGCAAGCTTCATCACTCACATCCAGACGGGTGCAGAGCGCGGGCTGTCGGTGCCTCAGATCCCCCTATCTGTGTCGGTGTACCACCCTGCTATCAACAGCTGTAGACCCCTGACCCGACACACGCCAGCTGCCCCCACCCCACTCCCCTCCCATCTCCACAGTCAACACCAGCATATGTTCTCCCTAGAGCATACGCCGACACACACACACACACACACACACACACACAGGCTCTGTTCCAACACACACGTGCCTCACTCGCCCTCCCCTGAACAGACGCACACTTCTATTGATGCGTAACACACAAACACACATGCACACGTGTCTGTGATACTAAAACCCTTTTAAATATCAATTTAGGGATAATGTGTTTAATTTTCTCATAAAACAAGTAATTTGAATGAATTCTGAGCAGATAATTTCCTGTGAATATTGAGAGATGAGTTTTCCTGATAGTTTTAGGAACTTTTTATGCAATTCTCTGTGTATTATGTATTTTTTAAATTTGAACAATCATAAATACTTAATAGGCTAAAAGGACCAGTGTGTAGGATTTAGTGGCATCTAGCTGTGTAGTTGCAGATTGCAATTCCCTCGCTTCACCCTACCCTTCTAAGCACAAAAGAGAAACTACAGTAGCCTTATCTACAGCTAGTGTTCGGTTTGTCCGTTCTGGGCTACTGTAGAAACACGGCGGTTCAACAGCGCAGACTGTAAGGACTGCGGCCCGTGGCATCTGTAGATGTCTTATACTAAGATAACAAAAACGATTCTTATTTTCATGTGATTATACACAAACATACCTATGAATATTATATTCCATTTCTGATAATATCTGTCAAATGTTACACACTGGACCGTTTATTTTTTTTTACAGTGAAAAACTGGCAACTGTGGTTGCCAGATTGTATGGTTAAAGTTGAGTTAGGGTTTTATTCCTTATTCACTGTATAAATACAAGTTTTCACCATCAAAAGAAATGAAAATACCATATGAATGCTGTATAAAAAAAGTTTTTGCCATTAGATATGATGGTAGTTTTCTGTGCAATTTACAGTCCATAATATAAAAAAAAAACTTTTATTCTTGTTTTACAAGTCCAAACAACCCCCAACCGGGGCCTGCACGTCGCCCACCGCAGCCGTGCCACACCACGTCACCCCACGCCCAATCCCTCATCGCCGGAAGCCGAGGGAGACGCTCTACGTCGTCACGTTGTTTCAGACACCTGTGCAAAAAGACTTATGCGTTCATAGCGAGACTCTTCACTGCGAACCATGGAATTTTCTGCGCCACGCCACGGGACACCACCGTTTTGACGCACGGGTTAGAATATGTTGATTATCTTTTGGTTGATCACCAACATGTCTAGATTGCAGGTGATCTGGAATTTGAGAGTCAATCCGATAAAAAACTGGTAGGAGGAGTTAGGGTTAAAATTTTTAAAGTCGCTGAAATGCCGGAAATGGCATCACAGTTTTGGAACATTCGATTCAACCTGACCAATTTGACGGCAACGCGCATGGACACGCCTTCAAGCGTAAGTCATAAAATAGCACAATATTTAGTCAAAAGTCAAAGTTTGCCAGTCAAAGATGCAGCAACATAATTCCTAGGGAGATATAAGAGGGCCTTTCCCAGCGGTCGGCTGGTCGGGTTCCCTGATTAGGTGGATTGTAATTCAATTGCCAGCTTTCTGCGTCAAACATTTTTGCAGTTAACTCTGCTTTCGCAGGTTTGTGCATTCAGCTTGATTTTCGGAAGCTTGACACACCTACTTTCCATTTTTAATCTTCGTTGTATTCTAAGGTGTACAGAGTGGTATACATTGAAACATTTAAGTGTCCTCATGGGACATTTTACCTGGTGGTCCATAAAGGTGTCA
Source organism: Morone saxatilis (assembly GCF_004916995.1). Taxonomy (NCBI): domain Eukaryota; kingdom Metazoa; phylum Chordata; class Actinopteri; family Moronidae; genus Morone; species Morone saxatilis. Next base: position 27,184,969 of record NW_023339718.1, read on the forward strand.
TTAAACTGAGCTAACCTGATATGGCTGGCTAGCTGGTTTTCACTGTAGCAGAGGTACTCAGATAAGTCAGAAAGTTATCTCTCTGTATTGTCTCTCTTCCGCTGTGAGATGCTTTTTTAACATGCCCGATGGTGAGATTTTTTGTCCATTGGCTTGTAATAATTCAAGTTTAAAGGGCAGTAAAATGTAATGGAGATATGAATGTATGAGTAACAAAGGCTTACAAGACGGAAGTAGTATATTAATAGATTCCGATAGTGTTTTAGTCATTCCAATTTCCTGAGTTAGCGTAGATGTAGGCATTCGTAGTTTGCTATATGTAGCATTAAGCAAACGATCCACGCTATGGAAGTGTATCAGGTTACTGGTTGCAAGGGTACTTGGTCATGTAACTTGGTTTGGATTTAGATTACATTGACCAAATCAGAAACTTAGACCTGAAGATGAGCTACTTAGTAGGGAACATTTTGAGTGGAGAACTGGACCCTAAAACTTAAAGGTCTTAAATGTTTATTCCCATGATCATGGAAAAGAATCTGAAATTTGCTTGACAGTAGAGTAAATTCATTCACAGGGGAGAACATCAAGTCCACTTGTGTGATTTTTTCATCAAGAAATAATGGTTGAATGATTTGTCAAATCGCTCTGCAGACGACGACATGACTGCGACTGGATACCCAACTCGAACCAGCTTCAGTATTCTGCTGCAAGACAATGGGTCCATTAGGTGGAGTGAGCTGAGAAATGATTGGAAGAAAGGCAGAAACACATGCTATCTC
>NW_023339718.1:27185847-27201926 GCF_004916995.1 Morone saxatilis
AGGACTCTTATTAAACATGTGAAGTTTCATTGAGATTGGACCATGTACACTGAAGTTATGACAACTTCCTTTTTCATGGCGAATCGTCAAAATTGGACGCCACGCCACGGGCACGCCGTTTGACAGAATGTCATAAATAGCATAACTTTTAATCATGAATGTCTTTACAATGCGCTGATTAAATTTCAAGTTGATCCGATAAATTCCCTAGGAGTAGTTCGTTCAAATACAACATCGCCGAAAATGACCACGGAATTAAAAATGGCCAACTTCCTGTTGGGTTTGGGTTATGGGTCCAAGAGGCTTTTTTGCTTGTCCGATCATGATACACATGCGTACTAATTTTCGTACATATCGGTACAATCGGTAAAAGCTGATTTTCGCCGCATCGCCATGGCAACATGGTTCCACGCAAATTGTTAAGACTCATAAGATGTCATTGTCATAGTCCGAAGGAACTTCTGACAGAATTTCATCTGGATATGGTCAATCTTCTGGATACATACATAAAAGTATAAAAATGACATTTCCTTTCACCGTGGCGCTATCACTATTACTGAATATTATCACATAGACGTTTCAGGCGGGACTCTTGATCAAACGTGAAGTTTCGTTGATATCGGATCATGTACTCGAAGTTATGACAAATCCTCTTTTTATGGCGAAGGATCGAAACACGGGACGCCACACCACGTCCACGCTGTTCGACGGAATGTTGTAAATAGCGCAACTTTTAATCACGAATGTCTTTAGAAGGCTGTGTCCAAGTGTGGAGTCAATCCGATAAATTCCCTGCATGCAATGCAACGGCGAAATTTGTTCATTGTACAGTTTGAATATAATATGAAATAGTCATAAAATAGGTCCCTTAGTCAGGGGTTTTTCAGTTTACTAAATGATAGAAAAGTGGTCCCTTAAGCAAAAAGGTTGGGAACCACTGTTGTAATGTAATTACAATACAGTAGATATCACATTCCTTACTAGGAAGTGCCATATGGCTGGGATTTGTTGATGCACAAGGCCACGATGTAAAGTAGCCCACCCTCTGAAATCTTCAACCTGAAGGCATTAGCACTGCCCAGGAATCCCTCCCCAACATTCATGCAGCACCTCTATCAGTCCATCACTGTCCCCGCTCTTCTGTCCCAGATGGCTGGGGTTCCGCATGGCCAGTGGAGGGCAACGCCAGCCTGTTATCTGAGTAGGTTGGCCTCTACCTGCCAGCTAGCTCCGCTGTTATCTCAGTGCTACAAGCCACACAGTCACCATCTATCAGATGTCACACTGCGGCCCCTGGCCCCGGACAGGGGGGGGAAACGATTACAGAGAAGTAGAGAGAAGAGTCAGTGAGTGGGGTTAGAGGCTGAATTGAATTGCCAGACTAAGCTGGCTTTTGGCAATGTCACCATTGAAGCCTTAGTAAGGTTGCACTCTTTCTCTAAACCTCTGATACCCCCACTGAGTCTCCTTGTTACCGTGAATAAATCCATTAATAGGATATTCTGTGCTTTTTCGACTGAGCAGCTAATAGAGAGACAAGAAATAACTTTTCTGTAAGAATCAGTGTGGATCTAAAATTGATCTGTGTAGTTAACATGAGCAATGTGAGCCACCATACCTGAGCCTACAAAGTGCTCTGCCTACAGAAGAAGAAATTTGGTTTAAAAAGTCCCAAACAGCTCTCAAAATCTATCACTAAGTTCTCTGTATATGTAAGCAGCTACAGTGACTGACGCAGTGAGGACAGCACAGATGGGAAATGCTTTGTAAGACTACATTTGAACAACACAGTTGTGGGTAGTGTGACGTCAGCTCTTTGCTTAGTCAGTCAATCAATCAATCAATCAATCAATCAATCAATCAATCACCCCTCCCAACTGTAAGATGGATGAGAGGAAGCAGCAGCAACAGATAGATCATTGTTTTCACTCCAATGCGGCAGGACAGAATGAACGAATGAATCGTGTGCTTGCTGAGAGGTCAGAGCAGAGAGGGCCACTTTGCCCCTTGGGCACCACTCGATCCACCCCACCCCACGCCCCCACCCCCCCTTCAAGGCTGCCTCAGACAGCCTTGAAGGAGCAGATGGGGCTGTAACCGAGTGGAGAGGTGAGACGTTGCCACTGTAAAGCGACCACCTGTCTTTAGGAGGGCTGCTGCTGGATCACTCTATCTGGCTATCAAAGCCTTATTGTTCCTTTATGGTAGGTCAATGTTGCTTCCAGAGGCCTCCTGAATCTGAGAGGGTCCCACAGATAAACCCAAATCAAACACTGTAGAACCCTTTTCAACAGTCTGGTTCCCGATTGCTTGTTTCTGCAGGTTTCAACAGGTTTCAACAGATTTCTGCAGGTTTCAACAGGTTCATTTTAAGACTTAAGATTTTTAAAATTCCACAAGCCACTATGCATTTCTGCTCTGTCGTGGTTGCCTGAGTTGATCACGCCATTCTAGACAATGCTTGAAATTCCACCAGAAGCGCCATGGTGCAACTCTTCACTCTGCTTTTATTTTGGACGGAAGCCCGCCCGGTCAAAACACACAGAGCAGTCACACGGGCCAGGAATCAGACAACAGCATAGGCTTGGCATTTTGGAAAAAAAAAAATCAAAGTACAGAGGATATGAAGTTGAGAAATCTGTATTTGGTCCCATGTTTTGCTTTGTAGATTTGATAGTAATTTTTTTCCCCAAAAACATTTAAATAGGCTGAAAAATGCACTTTTACAAGTGACATTAACTTCATTACAATGTTAAGACCAGGGCCAAAATACATGATTTTTAGGCCTAAATTCAGATTATTGGATTTTAGGACCGCGGGACACTCCATGGATTTTAGAGCCTATCTGTCACTAAGATTGCCTGCTCAGCTGCTCATAGGCAGTACTGGGCTTATGACAGATTGTGAGAACTCTAGTGTTGGTTTCACAGGCTCTCCGCAGTCATCCATTTGAGCCTCTAAACCTGGACCCCTTGACCTCGGTGGGGTAACACAGCGCAGCCACATGTCTGCTCTGTCCTCCCAGCTGCTTTCAAGCTGCAACACACGGCCCCGTAAGCACCACCTCTGAGCGCACTCAAGTTCACAGGCTCAGGGGTCACACTTTGACCGGCATGAGGCTGTCCTGATCACCTGAAGTGACGGAGAGAAGATTCTCCCGTGATGATAAGACGGGTTCTTAAATGCCTAGTGTTTACATTTCATCACCTGATCCAGGAAATCCCAAGAAAGACACATTTTTAATAACTTGTGTAACTGGAATTAAAGACATCATTTATGTATATAAGGAATGATATTTCCCATATATTTGTGTTGGATTTTTATATATAATATATATATATATATATATTATATTATATAATATTATATAATATATATAGCAGGTAAAAAACACTTTCTCCCCATTTTTTGAATCTTAAGATCAATAACCCTAACCCTAACCCTAAGATCTTGATTATTGAGTGTAAAATCCAATAATCTGAATTTTAGGACTTAAAATGTTAAACATTTGGATTAATGAAGTTAACGTAACTTGTATAAAGTTTTTCAGCCTCTTTTAAATGTATTATGAAATACGTGTTAAATTGCATTTATAATGGTCTTTAAAAGTCTTAAATGTAACCTGTTGAAACCTACAGAACCCCTGATTGATGGATATTTGAGTTAAACTAATTTAATGCTTTTTATGTAATGCTACAGTGTTAGCCACACTGTAGCCTTTAAGATCAAACAATGGGGCGGAGGCCACTTTTTATAGCCTCTTGAGACTTTTCATAGCGCAGTCATCAGTGTATGTTATGTTAAACTAATGAATGTATGTCTTTATCTGTGCTAATCCTAGCGGGCGGCTGGGCCGAGGGTCACATTGTGGTCAGAGGGGTGGGGACTCAGTCACCGCTGCTTGACACGCTCAAAGGAGCAACTTCCCTTTCATCATACCAGGGGTCAGAGTTTTACTGCCTCACAGAGCCGGCGAGCGTACTGCACTGTGCAAACTCAGGCCCATAGCAGCCATCTGATAATAATCATCTTACAAAACTGACACAGAAAAAAAGCCAAAACCGGGGGATCTGCCTGTGGAGGCACTATGTTCCAAACTTTTAGATGCAGCTCACTTTTTGTTAATCTCAGCTCAGACTACCAGGGCCTTCTGATCATGTGTGGCAGTAAAACACTGACATGTGGTGAAGACTGGTTCAAAACTGATCTGCTCCCCGAAAACATTTGGGCAACAACAATCAGTCTTGAATCCAATTTGCCGTATTGTGGCAGGTAGCAAATCCTGACCTCTTTAACTGTATTCTAGCTTATCTATGATGCGTCAAGAAAGTATAGGTAATGTTTAAATTGAATTATCAAATAAATGTTTTTGCAACGTTTAATTTGTGCTTTTATTTTTAGACAGCAAACGAAAAAGCCTGCTCATCAGAACACCTCCCTCCCTGGAGAAAATGAAATCCAAGTAACTGTCTTCAGTTAACTGGCAGCATTAGGACCAAGTCATTGTTTTTCAAGTCACAAGTAAGTCTTTGCATGTCCCAAGACTGACATGTCCCAAATCCTTTGGGTTTCAAGTCCTAAACAAGTCATAATGTGCTCTACACCAAATGTAATGCAATTTTAACTACAGAACGAACAAAACAAAATTAAATCTTTGGTATTATTTGTTCCCCAACAATTTTTTTCCAACAATGCATAACGCTCCTGGGGTTTCTGTCAGTATTTACAGAGACATAATAAATGCCATAATCATGTATATTTTAAATTAATAATCATTTGAATGTCATTTCATTTTTTACCTGAATTCTCACAAAAAAACAACAACCAGGGATTGTGTCTGACTAGCAAACTAGAATTTGGTTAGCATAGTATTAAATTATTATTAACTATGGTGTTTATGTTAATTAAGTTGGGCTAATTTAATTTACTTTGGTTGGATCAACTTCATTCACAATCTACAATTATTGGATTTTTTTCCACCTGTGAGAGGCGCCTCCACTTCTGTTCGGGTTAGTTGGCATATTTAAATATACTTCATTTGAAACATATTCCATCACTGTCTATATCAGTCATTCCCAATTTGTCTTTTTTTTTATTGGATATTTCATATTATATTCAAAACTATACAATGAACCAAAATCGTAAACTCGTGAATATGAATTTTTTTTTTTTTGAGCAGATTATTTGCTTCTTATTTTTTTAAAATTCAGTGTTTTCTTGTCCCTGGCACTTGGCCATTGTTCTTACATTTGTACTTACTTTAAAACATAAAAATATCCTATATCAAGGCTTTGCTTCACTTCTGTCAAGTAAGGCAAATGCCTTGATATAGGATATTTTTATGTTTTCCTACACGCCATTAAATCAAGAAGGCCTTGCAACCCCTGCGAAGCTTTGGCAACCCCCACTGGTCTATATGCACTTACGCTGAAACTATTACTTATTACTTATTAACTTTTACACTATTAAACTATTAAACTATTATAGTATTTATATAATTGTAAATGGAATATATTGTGTTTTGGACAGTTGGCGTGACAAAACAATAAATTTAAAGATATCACCTTGGACATTTTTCTCTATTTTCTGACATTTTACGTACTAAACTGACAAAACCTGAAAAATATGTACAGATTTATCAAAAAGAAAAGAATCGTTAGATGCAGCTCTGCAATCCACCCTTTTCACAACATAAACTGGAGTGAGCAATCAGGGAATGTTTGCTTATAACTGTGTGTGTGTGTGTTTGTGTGTGTGTTAAGGTAATGAAAACAGTTTAGTAACAGTTTTAACTGTTTAGCAGATTTCTGTTAAGAGTCAATGTGCACAGCTCTGTGTACCTTTTTCTGTTGACTGTGAAATTACTCTGGTGCCTGGTGATCGTCTGTAAATCAGTGAGTGATCTTCAAATCTTCCCAGCATGCACCGACCTTTGCATCCATGCACTGACCTTTGCATCCATGCACCAGACAAATCCCTTATGAGTCTTTTCTCTCATTCAGACATCCAATTTAACCTAATCATTATGACTGCTAGCAGGAGACCCTATTTTCCCCTCTAAAATGGAAATTAAACTTCTCAGCTGCTCTTTTATAACCCTTGTGACAACTGCATCCTCCAGCGCCGCAGTTTCACAGGAAAGCCATACCTACTCTACATACCAAGTTCAGTGTTTTACAGCTGCCTGTAAACTCATCCTCCAACCAAATTCAAACTCAAATTGAAGACGTTTATGGCCTCTGGCCGTGCTACGTGTTGAATATCACAGGCTTGACAAAAGCGTGGCTCACACATAGCCAGTATCACTCTGCCAACTGTCCCCCATACTTACTGTAATCTATTCCCCTGCAAAATATGCTTTATGGCAGCTTCCTCCCCCGTCCTCCCCTGCCCTCCGCTGCAGCTCATTAGCAGCTGTTAGAGCCTTGGGTTGTGCCAGGACTGAGCCAGCAAACATCCCACTCAGAGCGGCCTCACTGCCGTCCCCACCCTGTAGCTCATGGATCAAGTGGAGGCTGTAAATACTTTCCTGGGTTACGTGGAGGTCAGCAGAGAGCAGGCCATTAATGCTTCAAGAGCAACATCCCACTGACCCTGGTCACCGTTCCCATAGCGCTCACCTCCCCCCATGTGTCCATCGAAGCGCAAAACAACAAAACCACAGAGCTCAGTGAGGGTGGGAGCTAGAGATGTTTGTGAGCTTAAAACAGCACATTTAGATGACAGAAGTTTGAACTGAAAGATTTAAATCAATTATTAATCAATTTGATAAAGGAAGATGACAACAGATTGGTAAGCAATAAGTATCAAAATCCACAAACATTAAATGATACATATACGTTACCACTCACCCTGTCACCTTTTAATGTATCCATTCACTGGACCAGGGCTTCTGCAGGTTTAGATTAAATTTACCATACTGAATTCAGTGTAAGACCTATTTTATGTCCACAAATTTCCATCATTTCTTTTTTCTCTCTCCATCCTTCCATGAGTATTGTGTCAATGGGATTTTGTTGTTGTTTCGTTTTTGAACTGCCAATGAGTCAATTAATCAGTTGGTCAATCAACTGTCCAAATCTGTAGGCACACATTAGCCATTTTCAAGTATAAATACCAAAAATGGCATCTTAAATGTGAATACACAAAATTGCTTTAAATTATAGAAATTAAAAAATAAATAAATACAAAAGCCTTATTAGAAGTGGATTTAGTCCCTTATGTGTTTGATGCTTGCATTCTCTGTCAATTGTGTTTTATGTCTATTTAAACTTCTATTTAAACTGCTGTGCTGAGTTTTCAATCTTTAGAAACTTCCTGGTTAAATAAAAGGTTAAATAACAAAATATCTTTGGTCATTGGACTGATGGCATTTTGGATTCTGGGAAACTGTAATGGATTTTTTCTGTTTTCTGACATTGTCAGAAAACTGGGGTTGCAGATATAACTTCGGGTTTTCACTCAAATTATGAAATTATAGCATGTCGCTTTGAACTTTTATATAAATGTCAGTTCAGAGGTTTTTCAGTTCACGATGCAAACAGTCATTACTTTGGACATTTCAGTGATCATTTACTGATGCTAATAAATGCTTGTAGTGCACCCACACATTGTAGTTACAGAAATGTTTTTCCCAAACTCTGGCCGATTGTTTTGCATTGATGACGGGGGAAGCTCAATAGTTCTCATTTTCAGGCAGATATAATTTTTTCAGTCAGAGGCAGAAGAAAATGTCAATATTGAACTGATTAAGTCTGCAGTTTGGTCTATTGACTATTGAGTGTGTCTGTAACACTGTCAGATATCTGCCAATTGTGGGCATTATTATTATTATTATAATAGAGAAATGATTACCCATCCCTGTAATCCTGACGCTGTTGGATTTTTTTGAGTGTCAATACCTTGAAACAAGGCACACCAAAGCAGTGTAATGGTAAACAGGTGAAAAACACTGTAGAGTGACTGGTAATTGGACATTTCTTATAGTATTCAACGACAAAATGCAATGCGCCTAAAGTGTCAGGTTAGAGGGTGTTTGTGTGGTAATGTGGTGTAACTAAGGCTACATCTACATACACACAGCGCAGTGTGATGTGACTGTTTGAATGTTGTCTTGATAAGATAAGAATGGAGAGTGATCTGAAAGTGATCTGAGCCTGTTGCATCAGAATCTGACCCTCTTCACTCTGACCACACACACAGAGGTGCGTTGCCTGGAAACAGCAGCATCAGGATGAAGGACATTCAGCCTCTAGACCTCTCAGACAGGACAGAGGACCCTCCTCAGCAACACTGGACTCGAACACAGTCCACACCATTCAATCATCCTGTTATTTATACTTGTTTGTCTTGGTTCCTTCGTTCCCTCTTAAACCGACATCGGTCAGTTAGTTGTCTGGTACTGAATCTAAAGAGCATTTTGTCCTCATTCTGGTACAATTTTGCAGCACAAACTTTATTCGACTAATGTGGCAACCAATGACATCTAACCATAAGTCCAACTAACCAATTGGCTCACAGTTCAGTCCATTGCACTGAAGGGCTCATACAGTAAAACAAATCAGAAAACCCAGAGTGGGTAAGGTAAAGTATGACACCATGATGTATTAAAAACATGCTAAGATTACATTATTCTTATGAAGGTAAATGAAGACATTTATTTTGAAATGTGGACAAATCCCTACGGCCAGAAGACATACTTGAGCATTTTACTTCAATCCCTTACAGAAAAGTAATGCAATAAAGGCTGCATGTGAATGAAGAATGTGTAATGTGCTTTTTCATGATGGTTTTTGTATGTGGGCGTGAAATTTGTGAAGAAAAGACACAATGTAACCACAAAAAAAAAAAGGAATGATATGCAAAATTAACAAAAAAGATTAACACGCATAAGGATCAACGATGAGGGAAGAAAATGATGAAGATTATGTAAAAATAAAAATAGTCTTTTTAGTTTTAAGAAGTCTTCAGATTCATGTATATTTTTAGATGTGTGTGACATTTAGAGGAAAGGAAACAAAACACAAATTGTTATTATTTTATTTTATAGGATTACAGGCTAAAATGAGAGAATAATTAATTCACTACACAAATTTCTGGTAAAATTAATACAAACAGTGGTGAAAACACAGTGACAATATTTTTTTGAGAATGTCTAAGTTTTTAAGTACATTTATGTTTTCAGCTTTATTCTTTAAACATTATTGTTTTAATTTAAAAACTGTAATGAAAGTAAATCAATTAAGCCAATCCTCACTTAACTTAAAAAAATATTTGCCAAATCAAACTACGTTTCATTTGATCAATACAATACAGTTAACTTGGCCTGTTTTTGGCGACAAACTAAGTAACTAAGTAACCGCTCTGATAAGATTCCTTTCGATTATCAAAACATAGCCTTTAAATGGTGAAACCATCTGCTGTGGAGCGCGCTGTGAGATAAATCACTCTGTTTGAAATACTAATCAGCCCGTATGAAGAATTTTCTCGAATCTTGTGAAATTATCTTGGGTTGGGTGTAGTTTGAGGACTTACTCCCTGCTTTCACTGCATTTGAAACTTTGAACAATTTATTTTGTTTCAAAAAAATCATTGCAGTAGGACAGAAGGTCATATCAATATCTCATGCCCCCTGTTTCAAGATTAGACTCGTCAATCTGCACTGGAAAAAGTAGACAATGTTGCAAATTTCTTTACAAAATGTGAAATTTTAAACATTTTATATTTAAGTGAATGACTTGATCTTTTATAACATGTAACGTGTTATATACATCTGCTGGATATTACTTCAAGTCCTCAAAACATCCATTTAAAAAAACATTCAGTCGGAATAGGAGTCTAAATACTTGATTAATTACTTTAAATACTTCCAAGTATCCAGGTTGTTTCTGTAACACGTCTACTTTTGGGCTTTTATGATACGGTTTTATGGGTTCTTTTTCGGTTTTAGTGGTATTGGTGTTTACGGAGATTTTTTTCAAAACGACATCGTATTGGTGAGGTAATGCTGCTCTTGCTTCTGTAAATATCATTTCAATTAATACTTTACCTTCTTTATTGTAACAAAGTAGAGGGTCCATGACATTTATTTATCATTATGAAACATGAGGTTGTACAACAAAATTAAAGTTTGCAGTCCCTTCATGGTACACACTGAGAAAAAGATAATTCAATTTATATTAGAATAACATTTAAAATAAATTAAGATAAAATACTTTTTTATAATACGAGATGACACTTATTTTCATCCAAATTAATACAACCATCCTGTTTGAACAGAGTTACATTTGCAACAGTTTTAAATACTGTGTGCGTGTGTGAGAGAGAGAGAGACAGAGACAGTGAGAGAGACAGTGAGAGAGAGAGAGGAGAGACAGTGAAGAGAGAGAGAGAGACAGTGAGAGAGAGAGGAGGACAGTGAAGAGAGAGAGAGAAGAGAGAGAGAGAGAGAGAGAGAGAGAGACACAGAGAGCTCTTGTCACTGTGCCGGTGTTGACACAGATCTACTGATAGCCGAGGGAGTCAAGTTAAGAAGAAGAAGAAAACATAACATGATGGCTCACATCTGCCTGCGTGGCCCCCACCCCCGACACACCTCTACCCCGCCTCCACCTAGCAGCAGCCCCTCCTCCCCTACTGTACTCCTCCTGGCTCATCATTCAAGCATCACGGCAGGGGGGTTCTGCATCCTGTCCCCTGCCCCACCCACTGCCAGCCGTCCCCTTCACCCTGCCCCGAGGGACAGCGCGGCCCCTCCGAGCCAGAGTGTGTGTGTGTGTGTGTGTGTGTGTTGGCGGGGGGGTGACAAAGCACTTTCTTTAAGCCCCGTCGTGCAAGTCCACAAACCCCCGAGGCCCGAAACGTGGATCCACACAAATACTTAACCCCTCCACCCAACCTGTCTTCCTCCTTCTCCTTGCTGCTTCTTCCTCCACTGAGGTCAATTACATTAAAACAAGCAGACTTCACTGCACACGAGAGAGGAGAGAGAGAGAGAGAGAGAAGAGAGAGAGAGAGAGAGAAGGAGAGAGAGAGAGAAAGAGAGAGAGTGTGCTGGATTCATAGAGATCAATGGAAATGTAGTTTGTTCTTCAAATGTGGTTATGTGGAGAGGCAGGAGCTGGAAGGAGGCTTGGCTGCTTTGTTTTCTATGTAACAATGTGAGGTGAAAGAAAGGCTTTGACACTTTGTCACTGATGGGCTAACCAGCTGGACTGGAACATCTGTCTTCCTTTTACATCCGATTACATTAATTAATTGGTCAACTATTTTAATATACATGCTTTTCTTTGTGTGTAAAGAACGTTGACTTGTGCTGTATGAACAAAGCTGCCTTGCCTATTGTATTAACGGAGTCACGATTTGGTCGACAAAATGGCAGAAAATAGTGAAAAAAGTCACAAATCACAGTTCACCAGAGCACATGGTGACAACATAAAATCTCTGTTTTTTTTCAACCAAAAGTTCAAAACCCCAAATTTGACAGTTTGTACAGTTACATAAGACAAAGACAGTAAATGTTTGGCCTTTTCGCTTGAAAAATGATTGAACTACTGCAAGACTGTACAGTATTTTTTTTTAAATGTTAATCATTTAAAAAAATCTGTCACGCATAATTCCTAAAATTATTTTTATTAGTTCAATAAAAACATGTAAATGCCAGTTTGATAAATCACAATTTACTGCGAGTACTGCCAGTCCCTCCAGGATTTCACTTTTTTGGGATTATTGCGGACTAAAATGCCTCATTTCACAGCAGCTTTTCTAAATAAATTGCGATGCATGTTGTAATATTTTCAGGCATTTTTGCAATTAAAATGCAGGAGAAAGTGAATATTGCGAAACAAAGTTGCAATTATTTAAGTTGCGGTGATTGAACAAAATGGGAAAGTCAGGCAGAATTCACAGGGATTGGTTGAATTTGTGAATTGTTGCGATCACAACCTCCTGGAGGGAGATCAGTAATGGTGGAAGTACAGCTGATCAAAAAGACGCAGTTCAATGCAACTTCAACGCTGTCTTAGTGATACTGCATGACAAAATATTGGTTTGCCATGAATTCTGTGATGGATTCTAAACATATAAAACAAAACAAGTTTTTTTCTTAATAAATCATATAAACATTTTATAGAGATGTTTTTTTTCTACCAGAAATGTTTTGCGTTGGTCTGAGGGGAACACTAATAAAAAAATTTACCACCTTTGAGAATCACTAACTTAAATGATTAAAGGATGATCAAAATGGTTGTTGATTATTTTACTGTTGATCGACAACTCATTTCATCTCTACATTATTTAAAAAGGCATTTCTCACACAGAATTATTACTGTGTATTGTAACCTTTTAAAAAATACTGAAAAAATAACCCTAACCCTGCAGTTTTCTATTGTATGGTATTACAAGAATTGTATCCAAGACAATGTGTACATTTAAATGGAAAGTGAAAATGAATCATATTTTTAAACTGAAATCCTTATGTTAAGATATTCACCTTTATTTGGTTTTTTCCATTAGGTGTCTGTTTTTTTATTTCCTTTATTTGTGTTACATTCTGTCATTAACAGATCCACTGCACAATAGAGACAATTGTTCATTTAAGGTTGCTGCAATGATTTTCATTATTGATTAATCTGTTGATTAGTATTTCAATTATTGATCAACTGCTTTGTTCATAAAATGTCATAAAATAGTTGAAAAATGTTAATTTTTGTATTTTTTTAAAAGATGGTATTTCAATTAATAGTCTAAAACGCAAACATATTTAGTTTTTAATAAAAAAGGCAGCAACTGGTCACATTTGAGAGAATGTTTGATAAATGAAACATTCATTGGATAAATTCCATTAGCAAATGATACTATGCCTAAAATAAGCTTTTGACATATAGATGTATGTACTTTTTTATAATTTATTAAAATAAAGGTTTTGAAAATTCTTTTAACGTATTCAAGTTTTTTCTTTTTTGTATTTTGTAGAATGATCTATAAATACCAGAACAAGTCCATGCAATACTCCTGCAGGCCTTATATTTTTATCATTAGGGCTCATTAAGTTACACACACACACATATACACACACATATACACACACACACACATACACAGATGTACCAATCAGATCACACAGTTCCATGTCTTCGTCCACACAAGTCACGGTGAGCGTGCTGCTCAGAGTTAAAGGAATTTCAATCTTGGAAATGTCAATAAATCTTCAGTCACCCGCATGGGGGCACGATAAGAGACTGGCGCCTGGGACAGACACTGCTGCAAGGCATTGTGGGGGCTTCACTTCGGGCCTGGAACTGGTTGTGGTCAATATGGAACATATGAAAAAATGATAAATTGGCAGTGATATCGAAGCGAGCTGTGGGGGACGTTTTACTCCCACTGTGATCTGCATGGAAATGAGCAGCAGAGGCAGTGTCACATAAAGGCTGTGAAGGTGAACGCAGCTGTAGATAAATGTGAAATTCCCTCAGCTATGAACCAATCTTATCGCCTTTCCTTCCCCTTCCATCTCCTTCCATCTCCTTCCATCTCCTCCAGCCTGCGCGGCGCATGCAACGCCCGGATTCTGCCCACTGACGCTAATGGCTTCAGGGCGTTCTCCAAGTTCAAAAGTTCACCTTTTACGATCTCCCCGAGCCTGACTGACCACCTCCAAATAAAAACATTCCGACCTCTGTTCCCAGCAAGCCCAAATCACCCCCACACACACACACACACACACACGCACACACACAACTCAAGCAGCAAGCAAACACACAATCCAATCACCCCCACTGATGCAAAACAAGGAAACAAACCGAACCTGGCCAAAAATGCAGGACTTCACGTTTTCACACGTGTTTCATTTTAGCACTACACACTGCTTACACACACTACTGCACACTGCGTACACACACTTGTCTGCGCTAATCTCAACTGCATTGGTCATTAGTGTACAGTTTGGAGAGAGTGGCGGAGCCTGGTGGATGCAGCCATGCTCTTGTACGTGGAGGTGAGGAAAGGTGTGATCCAGCCACACACAACATAGTCTCATACACCACATGTGGAGCTGTGTGTGTGTGTGTGCGTGTGTGTGTGTGTGCGTGTGTGCGCCTACCGTTAACGGACTTTGCGTTGTTTCTCTCCGGGTAGTCGAACCCATTCGTCCTCTTCTCTACCTCCATCCTCCTGCATGGGCTGATCCCGAGTCAGCCCGACGTCGCCTCTCACCACCACGAAAAGCCCGCACTCTGGTGCTGCTGCTGCTTATGATGATGATGATGATGAGGGTGGTGGTGGTGGTGGTGGTGAGATGACAGCGGTGATAGCGCACTGTGAAGTGAATCGAGCTGCCACTGCTTTGTCCCCGTCCTCGGCCCCGGCTGGCTCACTGCTCGGACCGCCGTCCCATGATTTAGCCTACTGCTTCTTCCAGTCAGCGGGGAATCAACTGGGTCCACACCCCCAGGGCTGGTGCGTTCACGGCCTGCTAAGAGGGTGGAGGAAATGGCCATCCAATTAGAAATCAGACACAAATCTGACCGCCAGACTAATTGTCTTTTTCTTTTCTTTTTTTAAATAATTAAACATTTTTGTGGGGGAATTTGAATGAACCAATTAGGAAGAGTATTCGAATTACATTCTTCCTGTAATATGTCCAACTTTTCACAATACAATGTCATATATAAAGGAAATAGACCCTAAAATGACCTTCACTAGTTAATAAATAAATGAATACAAAACAGAATCAGACACAGAAGTAGACTAATTAAATCATGTTCAAATGTTAAAACCGTGTAACATTTAAAATAAGACATGACACATTTTTACTCTTACAAATGAAAAGTTGATTTCATGAACAATTTACTAATAAAAAATGATACAAACCGGGCCAAAATCTAATAATGCTGTCGTTAACTAGGCTAGTTTGAATAAACGGCTACATAAACTGGTGTGGTATTGTTACCATTGACAGTATATATAATATATTGTTACATAAAAGAGCCATAGGCCTAACGTTGCTTCTGTAAGTTAGGTGAATGTATCGTGTCAGTGAACACGGGAGAGCTCAACATTGCTTCATACTTACAGAATAGAAGAGTGGAAAACGACTGCGCATGTTTTCAACCTAATTGAACTGTAACTGAACGGCTAATTTAGTTTTTCCGCTTAACCTCATCGTGTATTATATCTTCAAATATTATAAAGTTCGCTTGCTCCCACATGAACTGAAGGCAGCACAAACACACAACATAGATTACGCAACGGGTGGACATCACTCCGCGGGCATTATGGGATATGGAGTCCCGTCCTGAATCCGAAGAGCAGTTTAGATAAACCGAAAGCAAGCACGTTAATGCTAAAGCTAATGCTATTGCTATCTTCTGGTATTTATGCTACTGTTTGGCTAGCGACAGGAGGACGCTCAGCGTTAGCAGCGAGTTCCATTTGTGTTTAAGAAGTAGTTGAGAATATGTGCTGCCCTCTGGTGGTCGCAGTGTGAAAAGAGAAGTCCCGTTAATAATAATAATAATAATAATAATAATAATAATAGTGGTTCTTTACTGTTGCTGGAAAAAGAACTTGTTTAGCCCCTTTACGGTTCTTCAGAGATTATCTACTGGTTCTTCTGCTTAGTTCTGTTCAGATGGGGAAATAATTAAAAAAACTACAACTGATTACAATACAGTGTATTTTCTGAAGAAAACATATTAAAGCAGTAGTTCACAACCATTTTGTTTTGCCCCCAGGGCCCCAATATGTCCAGGCTTTGGGAGTAATGGATTAGGATACGATAAAAAGATAACTGTAATCCATTATAGTTACAGAAGTAAATACATAATCAGATTACAGATTTATTAACAAAAAAAGGGATTTTTAGCAGGATTACAATTTTAAAATACATACATCTTTCTTTTCTAAAAATTCACAGAGCAGAGGATATGTCGATGCTAATTTCTTTTCTCCGTTTCTATTTTATTTAATATGGTCACATTGTTCTGTTGTCCTATAGAATACACTTGCATAAATGC
Organism: Morone saxatilis; assembly: GCF_004916995.1. Classification (NCBI taxonomy): domain Eukaryota; kingdom Metazoa; phylum Chordata; class Actinopteri; family Moronidae; genus Morone; species Morone saxatilis. The sequence continues at coordinate 27,201,864 of NW_023339718.1, forward strand.
ATAAATATGATTTATTTATATATTTGGATATGAGGTAATCCAAAAGTAACAGAAAGTAAACAA
>NW_023339718.1:27202026-27206303 GCF_004916995.1 Morone saxatilis
TGTCAAATGCAGCACTAAGATCTAATAATACAAGTACAGAGACAAGACCATTGTCAGAGGCAATCAAAAGGTCATTACTAACTTTAACCAGAGCTGTCTCTGTGCTGTGATGAACTCTAAATCCAGACTGAATTATTAAATAATTAACAGCATGTACAAATATTCAGGTAAACCAGAGCTGCCTAAGGTGGGGCCCACCATAAGGTTCAATTTGGCCAGCGGGATATTTCTAGAAAAACATATAAATAGCTGTTTTTGCTATTTTACCTTTTGTGAGATAAAATGCTTATTAAATAAGTAGGGTCTAGTGCTGGACCTGAATATTAGACTATTTAGATATTCATTCACACAGAAGCTCCTAATATTCAATTCACATTGCTACCAAAGCTCCCGAGCACATAAATAGTCATTTGGTAAGGCTGTGGTATAGGATCCAAAATTATGAATTATTTTTCATGACCAGTGCATGTCATAGTGCATCAAAAGCTTAATACTCTTTTTGTTGTTTAGTAAACAGTGTTTTAAGAACATATTTCGGGACTTGGAGAAAAGGTACGATCTTAGGAAGTGATTTAGTGAATAACAAACCTAAAAAGCAAATACCCAATAGCACCATCATCTGGATTGTCATGGCAGCAAATAATATATGAAAGATTAAAAAAGTAGACAGAGTAAGCAGCTCCAAAACAATATGATTTGAGGTCTACTCCACTGCACTTAGTCTAGCATCTGACCTCAGAAGTGCATAAAAGTGATTTTATGCAACAAGCTTTGACCATTGTCTTCAGTATTTAAAAAGCAACAATTATTCTTTACTTCCTTAAATTCCAATTCATAGAAAGTCACAAGTTTGAGCTTCTTGTTATAACTGACTTTGAATGGAGGATAATGATGTTGCTGAAGATAATAATGAGAGTAAATTCACTGTTGCAGATTATTTTCCTGCTGTTTTAGCAGAGAATCCCAACTGAACTGTCTCTGACTGTAAAATACATGGAGACCCAGAGAATACACTAGCACAGCACTCACTATCTGCAACACCCATAAACACTTTACATGTGTAGATATTTCAACTTCTATACATTCATATACCAAAATATATTGTCGGTCAGGCTTAATGGTGTTTTATATCACATCATCATGTGATATAAAACACAAACTGAGTTTATCAACCTCTTTTATTTTAACTGCATCAATCAATGAGGGGGAGCTACATTTTCCTCACTTACGCATTTCCCACTACACACTTCAGTCAGCTCCACGAGGGGGCACCAGGGGGCAGTGCTCCCCCACTTCATTCACTGTGCCCCCTCACTTTCATAAAAGCACGTCAATGTTTTCTCATGACTGTAGTCCTGACTTCCTTTCAGTAATTAGTCATATAAACACTGTTAGGTTAAGTTAACACGCAGGTACTCATATTTCTTGATCTCGATGTGTATTCAGTGGCTTGTTTTTATTTCAAGCAAACAAAACTCATTGATAAATAAATACATACATATTTGCCTTTACAGACAAAATTAAATCAAGCAAAAGCTCAAATATAATATTCCTCTCTAAACACTACTCTCAGTATGCTGATGTTCTTTGGCTGCATGTCCTGCATTTCAGTCCAGTCTCCTACAAGCAGGGGCGTGGCTATAAAAGTTACATACTGCAGCTTTAACAACAAAAATGGATATGAATCGTCATAAGTCTGAATTCTGGGGAGAAAATACACAATTACCAGTTTTATGGGGAGTAGCAGAAAAGTAATATAAGTAGCAGTGTAACTAGTTACTGTTAGCAGGTAAGTAATAAGTAAAGTCATATGTTATTTTTGAAAAAAAAAAACGAGTAATGAGTAATAAATAAAAACATTTGATTACTGAGCCCAACACTGCTTCCAATCATCTCAAAGAGTGACTCAAAAGTGTGACTGGAGTTTCCAAGCAATAATTGGCCAGCTGATGGCGCCAAAAGCCCTTTAAACTAATGTGTGTTTGCTCAAATGTGCTGCCCCCTGAAAACCGTGTTACTTTCTCAATGTGGGCCATGTCTACTACTACTATTATTATTATTTTTATTATTATTATTATCATCATCGTGATTATTATTATTATTATTATTATTATTATTATCACCATTATTAGTATCATTACTATTAAAGAAACCCTGCCGTCCTGTGTAGTCTACAGCCTAAATACACTTACTGAGGGACTGTGTGTGTGTGTGTGTGTGTGTGTGTGTGTGTGTAAACCCCTCCCATCAGTGGAGGACAGCGGATGACAGATGATGCGCACTGTGCGCCGGATTGGAGACGGAACGCGCGGCGCAGACAGGGCACACAAAACAGGCACACACACCAACTTAGATCCACACGGACGGACGGACAGACAAACGACGGACTCATAGTGTATGATCCTCCCTGTGTGAGAAGGAGATGGAGTTAAAATAGGGGCACTGGACTGAATGTTAGAGACTGTCGCTGTGGATTTTCTCAACTTCGCGCCTCGACACTCAGAAGAGAAAATGTGGAGATACACCAATTTGTTCGCCTGTCTGCTGGTTTTGTGTAAAGACGCGTCTTCACAGAGCAAGGTAAGAAAAGGTTCTTCCAGGATCACCATGCATCATTGCTTTGCACTACATTACTGTAAGTGCTCAGACTCAGTCATGTTTAACCACAGCAGCAGATCCTGTTACAGCAGGACATCCCCCCTCTGCTCACCTCTTACCTGCTCCATGTTCATGTCATGGTGCCTCTGCTTCAGACAAATTAGTGACCTGACAGATACCCAACATTTTCCCAAAGCCAGACCTTTAAATCTTCTGTCTCACGCCGGCAGATGGTTCAGGTTATGTGTCATTTTTTATGATTTGGAGGTAATCCCCCCAATGAGGGCTTTTGTGTGACATGAGTAACAATAGGTTTATGTAATGATACGTCCAGTGTCTGCAGGCCTGGGAGAGATGGCACTCAGTGAGGTAACAGTAATATCTGGCCTGTCCTTGTTTGTACAGCTGCTGGACTCCAGTAACCCCTCACTCTCCCTCAGCCTAATCCAGCTCCACACACACACACACACACACACACACACACACACCATCAGAAGATACACATTATATATGAAGACCAGAGGCACTGTTGCATGTTTATGGCCAAGTATGGTGTGCTCTGGATACAGCAATGTATGTCAGTCAACACACCACAGTAGTATTAGTAGGGATAGGAAGTAGTAGTAGTATTCACAGTAGCATGTGATTGAAGTGTTTGTAGTATACCGGTTTGATCTGTACTAGGGTCCTTAGTTCTAATGAAGGGAAAGAAATGAAGGATGCTAAAGCTCAAGATTATATTTAAGGCATCAGTGTGTTTCTAACTTTATGTTAGTTTGTGTTTGTCCAGTTCCATTAAAAAAATGTTTGTTTCAGTTTGGTGTGGAAGAACCTGCACAGAGCCCTAACCTCAACTCCATCCAGCACCTTTAGGATGAACTGACCCAGAACCAGACTTTAACAACTAACATCACCTCACTAAAAATCCCTGCAGCATATGAAGTCTGATATTGCAGCACAGAACCACTCAATGTTTGGCTGTCTACATTCTTTTGGCCACGTAGCATACATTTGGTAAAAGTAGTCATAAAAGCAGTAGTGTGAGTAGGAGTAGTAATATGTGAAGACAAGTAGTAGTGGCAATGGTAACTGTGGTAGTTTTAATACTAGTACTAACAGTAGTAATAATAACAGTATAGAAGTAGAGATGGTAACAGTTGAAATAGCATTGTAGTTATGTGTGTAAGAAAATATAAATAAATGTTTTTGTTATATTGTGTTGATTCTCAAAAGCTTGAATCGACTGTAAACGTAACCTGAGGGGTATAGGGTGGTGTGTTCTTTGTGCTATGACAGTTTTGCTAAAATTAGACTTTAAAAAATGCAATACATTGCCTTGCTTACAGTATCGCAATATATAAGACCGTTACTCCTGTATCGTGATATGTATCATATCGCCAGATTCTTTACAATACACAGCTGTAATTGTAGTAGAGGTATTGTGTCTTTATTGTGCTTTACAGAATACAGCCGTGAGGTGAAACATTTTATACAATAATGTTTGAAAATGAAATTAACTAAAAAAAGGAAAATATGATTTGTCTGCAACAGTGTTTTGATAATATGGATATCCTTTCACAAAGTATGACCAATTGACCAATTGTTGATTTTTTCTTTACTGATATTTAAGCATGGGATGATAGCACATTTAATGGCACAATTATCTTGGCCAAAATAAT
>NW_023339718.1:27206403-27211456 GCF_004916995.1 Morone saxatilis
CACAGATAGGCACCTCATCTCCCTGTTCTATATTTTGGAATCTACTATTTCCACACAATCACCAGAAAGATGCTGGTTCCTCCTTGTCCCCTTGTTTAAAATAAATGTAGGAAATCAATATAGGACTGTATGCTGGAGAGCTAGTCAAGCTAAGTCAAGCAATGTGAGAATATTCATGATTATCCCAATTCACAATTATCACGATAATGAAAATTCACCATGATAAATTGATGTGTTTTAACGCGATAATATTGTGCCATCCCTACTCATATTAAATATGAGATTTGGCAACTTTAATTAGGCACCTTTGTTCTATGTTGTTCCCCATCCCTCACTACCCTCATCTCCTGCCACCTATCAACTGTAAACTCATTAATAAAAAGGTATAAAATTGACCTCCAAAAGTATTTTAACAATCAGTGATGCACAAAATTTGTAGAAAGTCATGCATATTAATGATAAATAATTTAAAAAAAAAGTCAAATTCAAATCGGTTCAGTGAAGGGCTTTGTAAAGATGCTTTTATAATGAATCCACTGTATTTAAGCTTTATATCCCTACAAATCATGACACAACACCAGTCCTCATCATGCAACAGTATCAGCTTCTGTGGCCACTGCAGACGCCCACTGGCACTCGCATTAATGACGAGACAAAGCCTGCTCAGAAGAGGGCATTGAGGGCAACAGAGGGTGGCGTGGGAACCAGCGCGTGCACCTGCTGCGTGTTTTGGTTGTAAACAAACCCGAGGACAATGTCATTTGGGGGCTAGAGAGGAGACAGCAGACTTGTTGTGCCTCAGTGCAACAGCCCACAGTAGCAAAGACAGGACTTGATGATAAAGTGTGTATTCACTCACAGGTGCTGTAAGATGACTGCCATGTTGTCACACCCTGTTATGCCAACATGACTTCATGTAATTGGTCACATGATGAAGAGTCAGCGTTATCAGTCTGCACAGAGTCAAGTCTCTATTTGTGGTTAAAACAAAGCTGCAAGACACTAATACCTTATTCACACTGAGGCAGTGACCTGGAAAAATACTGCTTTTGGTGTTGGTGCGAATAGGTCGACATTCACCACCCTACCCAGGTGCATGACCCTGCACATGACCAGGTTCTTACACAGGTCTGACATTGCCTGGCTTTAGTACAAAATGGTCAACATGGAAATTATAGTTGAGGCTGTTCTCCATAGATAGTGAGGAGGACTTCTAGTGATTTTTGACTTTTCTTGATTCTCCAACATTGGCGTTAACTAATTTAATGTTCCACTTTAAAAGTGAAGCAAAAGAGAAGTATGTAGGATTCAGTGACATCTAGTGGGGAAGTTGCAGATTGCAAGCAACTGAATAACAACTGTTCTGGGCTACTGTAGAAACATGGCAGATCAAAATGAGGACCCGCTCCCTCTGTAGATAAAAACAGCTCATTTCAAGGTAACTAAAACAAAAGGATTTCCAGGTGATTATACATTAATGAAAACATACAGTACCTATGAATATTATATTATATTTCTGATAATACATCTTTCTAAGGGGCTGTTCATATGTTATTTTGAATGAAGACGCGCTCAAACCGAAACCGCAAGTGTAATTTTATATACTATACAGACTCATTTACAATCCATATGTTCCTGGATTCTGCGTTTGAAAGCATTATTGGCCTCTCTTTTCAGAATGTTTTCATATAGTTCGGGTCCTTTTCTCCTTTTATGCACATGCCTTAAAGGAAAGCTTCTGTATTTTCAATCTGGACTCTAGTTTCAAATAGTGGCAGCTGGTGAAACTGGCAGCACAATCCTTACAAGCAATTGTGTACTCTACAGTAACTGTCGGCCACTAAAAGTGCTTGTTTTTGCCACTGATAAGCTCAGATTGTTATTACAAGTGATCCCCACAGATATAGACCTTTTTGTGAAAGAGTGAGATCCTTTTTGTTTAACTAGAAACAGCAGTTACATTGCAGTGCTCAAAGCCACCAGACTCCAATGACCAAAATTTTACCTCATAGCTCATAACACTTCATTCAACCTCGACAGAAACAGAATAAAACTCACCAAAACCTTGATTTGTCTTAACACTGTTCCAACAACTAGCAGCTTTAGTTTGAGATTGAGACTCATTCACTGAGTTAGATGTGAAAATATTCTGGCTGTACATGCTGTTTCTCCCTGACGCCTGACCTCTTCCTCGCCTGATATTTTCACACCTATCTCTGTGACTTAAGGGTTATCTCAGTACTGGACCAATTAAAAAGAAAACTTAAGACAAAAACATTGAAAAATAAGATCCAGTAAAAATACCATCCTTTCATCCTCAAGAGAAAGATTTATGATCACAGATACCGTAAAGTCTCGGGAAATCTCTCTCAGGCACCATCTTTTACAGTCTCGGGCCCTTGTGTCTTGCTATATTCTACTTACAAACATGGAGGAGTAAATTATGACATTCATATCATCATCCATTTAAAAAGACAACTTAAAACCTTCAAATTCCCCTGTGCACATACCATGAACTACTATAAACCACTGCAAACAATTGTTGAACTAAACAAACAACAAAAAGGATGAGATAACAAAAAACAACAGAGTCATACTCTACTGTGTAAATATCACTATGTCTTTCTTATCAGGCCTTGCATTGCATGCTATAGTGTTGATGGGAGCGGTTGCAGACTTTGCAGACAGCAACTATAGCTGCTGTCATGTTAGAGGTCCTGGCCTAGTATTTTTAGAAATGATATCCCATATTCTCTATAGGCCACACAATTTACGCCCAGTTCCAACATTCAGTGTCAGTTCAGGAAGTAGTGTGTCCCATATGCAGTAACACAGGAAGCAAGGGTGTGGGGGTTGGGGTGGACCGCCCTGTAGCACATCTTATTTTCTGAGAGACTGGAGCTTGTGTCCCATCACAGACCTGCAATTAATGTCACTTTTTTTTATTATTATTATTATTATATGAACTGTTGGGTCACTGTAAATAATGTTATAAGGAGTTCGATCTAGACTGCTTCTATTTGAAAAGTGTCCTTAACTTCTATTATGAATTGGCGCTATACAAATAAAACTTGAATTGAATAGAAGTCAACTTACACTTTCGAGATGCCATTTACAATACTTGCAANNACAAATAAAACTGAATTAAATTAACTGTATCTTCAAACTTTCCGTAACCTTGCACACACCACTCATGTGATTGTAGAGTAAGAATGAACCTACCACCAGCTGCTTAGCCATGGAAACAGCTAGCATTCAACAACAGAGACGTGTACAGAAGACTTTGTGGTTTTACAGCAGGTGAAGTGCTGGACTATTTTGTGGCCAGGCACAGAAACATACGCAAGGCCTTCTTGATTTTAAGTGGTGTAAGAAAACTTTTAAAATATACACAGTAGGCCTATATCTCAGCATTTCATTCAATTCTGTGAAGAAAACTAAATGAAATTAATATTTTAAAAGTTTAGATTATTATTTAAGATCTAAACTTTGCAGAGCTGAACACAAGCTATATTCACAGAGCCTTCACTCTCCAATAAACAGCCTCGTCCTGCATTAGAAAAGTTCAACAACCAAAGAGCAAATAGAACAATGAGAGAAAAACACTGAATCTGTCAAAAAAGAAGACTATTAAATATGTATGGTTGTTAAAAAAATGTATATGTATATATTCAATACAGTCAGAATTGAAAAAAAAAGAAGGAAAATTCATCTCTGATCAATATTCACAGGAAATAATCTGGTTTTACACAAACCTCCTCCAGAGATTTGGATGAATTTTGAGCAGATTATTATTATTATTATTGTTCACTGTTTTGGTTCATTGTACAGTTTATCAGTTGTTTTGTAATGTATGTCTGTTATTCTTATTTATTTAATAGAATATTAAATGTCCATAAAATATTAGTCAGGAGTTGTTTACTCAACAATAGAAAAGTAAAAAGGTTGAGAAGCACTGATGTAGCTGACAGTCTGTGGTGTCAATAAGGTAATGTTCTGTAGCTGCAGTGAGAATTTTATGGGGTAATTTCTTAGCGTGCTTACATGTAATACAAAAGAAAAAAGATTTTTGAGGACTTATCTTACCAAACAGTGAACAGTCCCAATAATGTTAACACTTCAACTTTTTGGCTTTAAAGTTTTAATATTAAAAAATGAGTTTGTTTGCTCAGTAAATGGAGCGCAGTATCTTTCACTGAGCACTGAAACACTCTGCAGCTTTTTATCATCTCCCATAAACATCTGCTGTAACAAATCATCATCTGGGGAAAAGGCATTGGCAACATCCTTCATTCCACTCACCAGACACACAATAATAATTAAGTGTCTCTTTGTGCTTATGAATGGATTATTATAGTATGTGGGTTTTATTAGGGAGACATATTGTCAGCTTGATTTGTATGTAGTGTTTTTTCTGAAGATTTTCACCCTCAGAACAGATTGACGATTTAATAAATCAAATGTGGAAATGTGGAAAAATCTTGTTTTTAGGTTTTCCAGAGTTCTTTATGACTACTTCACACAAGTAATTAATTGAGACCTTTAGTATATCTGTAATTTCAAAGGACAATGTGTGTTAGTATTTTTCTCATTATTGTGTCATGCTGTGCTGTTATGAGTGAAAAGAGTGTCTGAGCACATGAACAGCAGCAGGAATGTAGATGTGTACCCCCAAAAGCAGCGAGTGCTTGATACACTTTGTGTTCGGCTAATTAACATCCCTGTGCTAATGCCAGAGTAGCTGTTTATAGTCTGAGCCACCAAGCTCTTGTTTCATCTCCAGGCTGAAGGCTTTAATAGAATCCCTCCTTTGTAAAGCTAATCTTTACAGTGGCACAGTAAGACTGTTTATCATAAGCACCGCAAATAAAATCAGGCAGATTGGAATGTGGACCCTGGTTTTGGTATTAAGTACCCTTGACAGGAGATGATGTGGATTTTAAAGGGATAGTCCATCCTTTAAAAGCTCAACGGGCTTAAGGCTGATTAGAATCTGTGTTCATGGTGCCTTTATGTGCATTTGTGGGAAAATAGTGTGTGTGTATGTGTGTGT
>NW_023339718.1:27211461-27216609 GCF_004916995.1 Morone saxatilis
GGGGGATGGGGTGCAGGTCATAACAGGAACCACAGTACTGATGTTTGTGTTTGAAGGTTGGGGCATGCAGCTGAACATTGGAGCTTTGCCGCAGGATACCTGCACTGCCTGCCCTCTTCACCATACAGTTGTTCCAGTGATTGCCAGCTGGCAGAGCTCTAAAAGGAGAGGATATCCTTGTTTATATGAACAAGGCTGCAGATACAACAGGCCGCTGCTACTGAAAGACTGAGTCTAACTCTGAGGCTAACCACTGCGGCAGCTATTGTGTAATACATGGTGTGTTTTTAGCAATCCTGAGCACAATTGGGCTTTCACTTCATCACTGTCAGGGTGTGTTAGCTGTAAAAGGCTGTGGCGGGTGATCTAATAGAGCTCTCTGCAGTGTGTAGGCTCTTTTCCTCCCATTGTGCAGACATGAGTTCATGTTTGAGCCGTGTTCTTTTTGACCTGAAACTTGACTGCACTTGAGAGGTCAAAGCCAAAGACTCAAAGCTCAAAGCATGCGTTAAATACTCTGTACTCTTAATTATTAGCACTCTTAATTGTGTTGCCTGTTCTCATGCTGATAGGTCAGCTTGGCATGAGATGCTGGCCGGTCAGTTAGGCATACCAGCACATATGATTTGACAGGAGGAGGAGGAGGCAGCTGCTCTGATTGGCAGAATTCTTCCAATTTTTCATGATAGGCTGCAGCCAAATCTTCCTCCAGCAGTAAATCCTGCAGGGTAATGGTTTAGTCCATGTTAACATGAAGTACCAAAGTAGATCTGGCTAGAATTTCTCTGACTTCTCCAACTTAAAGTAACTTAGGCTGATGTTGCTACGCAGCAGTCAGTGTTTGGCTGGGGTTGAACAATGCGGCTCAGCAGGCCCGTAGGCTAAAAGAAGTTTAATCTGCTAATCCACTCTGTTTTCATGTGGCTGTAGGATTTGTCAACCTGCTGCCTTTTCGCTTGACATGGGTCAGGATTCGCCTGGCTCCGCACACAGGAGTCCTGCCCCCATATCAGACCCCCTCACAGTATGTCCACAGTAATGGAGGGGAAAGCCAACCCCCTTCAAATCTTCCCCCATCACTCAGCCTGCATTCCTTCACTAATGAGCCTGTACTACCTCCACCAATCCTCACCCTTACCTTCAGACCGCTGCCGCCCCACTAAAAGACTTTATAAATTAGAATTGAACATATGGAAAGCCAACATGACCAAATAACAAAGTCATAATTCTAACTGAGTTTTCTGGCATTCTCATGCACTGTAAATTGCTCTATCTCTAAATAATATATTATTGTCTTTATACAAGTCATATTTAAAAGGGTACTTTTCCTTCTGCACTTTAAATTGAAAGGCAATGGTCTCATTTGTGAAAATATCCACAATGAGAAAAGATTGCTTTTCATTGATAAACTATAACTAGAGATTTATAGACACAACCAGGAGGACCTTTCCATTTATTGACAAACCTCCTTACAAAGAAAGAAATGGTCACCATTTTGGACTGAATTGAAAAGACATTGGTTTACAGGGTTAATTTATATCCCTCTCAGCTGGCATCTCAGTAAATCTTTAACCTGAGTCTCTACAATGTGTTCTTCATATTCTGAGAATACTACCTCAGAATATACCACATGAGGACATCTCTGTGTTGCTGAATTCTCTCCCTGATAAAAGTGATACCACATGTGCACCCATCCTGCACTTTATAGAGGTCCCTAAATCTCTTTAGGGAGAGATGACAGTCCAAACCTCCTCCAACACATGATCCAACAGCCATGACTCCAAATGATGGAACTAAGCTCTCCAGAAGTAAGGTACATCCCATGAACTGAATCTTGATAGCCAGTGAGAAACCAAGCTAGTACTATAAAAAGCTGCATTACTGTGTATGTAATGTAATATACAGTACATATTGATACATAAGAGTCATGTCTTTTCAGTCCTTCAGTCTTTTCAGATGTCTCTATGGTGTGTGCTGAAGGTCAGACAAGGTTTTACTACAGTGAGACTTTAAAGTGACCTGACTACACCATATGATTTGTTATACAGAACCATCTAGAAAGTTGTCCTTAAAATAGTTTGGAAAAGGGCAGGCACTTTGAAAAAATACTCTGCAACTTATTGGATGACTGTAATCAGTCGGGAGTAGAGAGAGAAAAAAAAGTTCCACGGAGAAAAGCTTTCAGTGCCATTCTTTGTCCTGACCAAGTGTGAACCCATCGTGACGTCACCCATTGGTTTGTGGAGTATCATTTTGAAGCCTCCAGTTAGGCGTTTTGGCCGCTGCCATGACAGTAAAACAGAGCCAGGGGACGTGACTTTATCGTCTATTTTAATTTAAATTAGATCATAATTTACTAAATGAAATAAAACTGTCAGTAAATAAAACTGTTTACTGAGCTCATAAAGGAAGTGTCAACTCGGCTCATTCTCTATTCAAGTGAATGAGATCGGTGTGTTATTGAAGCCAATGGTGCTGCCACCTGCTGGAATTTAATGTGTGCCTGTGCTGTGCTTTTGTCACAGCTCAGACTATGACTGACCTCAAATTCCATGACTTGTGGAACCATCTGTTTGAACAAATCCAGTTGAAGAACTTGTTTTGGTTGTCTGGGTGAAATCTTGAGTTGGCTCTTTAAGGAAGAGTTTTTAGTTTTAGTAGGATTTATAGAAAATGCATGGCAATTAAGACCAAATATCCAACATAATAAAGTAATTTTGTTCATGAAAATTGGACCTTTTGGATTTGTGGGACTGTACATTATGATTTGTCATGTGGCCATCCTGGCTAATGTTGTTTAGTGTCTTGTAAACCCACCACAGAATGGTGCAGACACTTAAACACTTACATAAAATAAAATCTGCAATGTGTGTCCTGTTTCTCTCCTCTTACCTCTTTAAGCCTCTGGATACATGTGAATGTTTTGCCCAAGTTGAAACATCTCAATCTCTTCACCTCCACCTAAATCATTAGTACAAAAGTACAAATTTGCATTCTATTGTGGGTTTGCATGAAAACTTGCTTTGCTTTCTGTGGTGGGAACTGTTAGATCTCTGTTAATAATTGTTTAAGCTCTGAAAAGTGTCCTGAGATAACCTTTGTTAGGATTTGGTGCTATACAAATAAAACGGAATTCAGTCTGAAGACTCCTTTATTCACATCACTTCACAGCAAGGTCTTTTATAGCAAGCAGCTATAAAAGGCCATTTTCAAGAACACAGCTGTTGCAAAACCAATCTACAAATCTAACCTAATAGGTTTCAGTGTCTTGAACTGGCCCACCCTTCACTGTGTAATTTTAACAGACAAAGTGGAGAAATTCACAGAGTTCTCAGTGGATCTCAGCCTGCCAACTCACTACCACCACCTGAACATTTCATCAACCATGCAGTAAATCTGTGCAGTTGAATTCTTGTGTGAAAGCTATTTCCACTGTTTGCCATGCTGCACTTGTCTCACATATGAAGAGTGCAGAATGTCTGCACAGGCTGCCATGCATTGCTTCCTGTTTGTTAAGTAAGCCATGACCACGGCCTGCCAGAGCTCTGTCATCATACATGACTGCCAAAGGCCAGCTGGTGATGCAGGAGTCTTGTGAGTTATGTTTGTCTCTGAGGCTTTGCTCTGAGTCACACCAGCTAACATTCAAAAGAGGGGAAGCATGTGGTTATTTTTCAGGATCACTTTCCTTCCCTTGTTTTTGTTTCCCTGCATAAAAAAATGATTTATTATTCGTGGAAGTCCAGCAGGGGATAGACTGATGGAGTAGATGACTGGAAGGTGGAAGGACAGCTCAGTATTTACACTTTTGGATTTTGGGTTTGGATAAATATACAGTGAAATTTAGGCCGTGGATGTCCACACCTGATATGTTTAATCATTGTTCTGGTTCACAATAGTACTACAATAAAGAGACATTTCCACTTCATGCATCTAAGAAAAACAACTCTCAAAATACCAATTTTCATTGGATATAAAAATGGGACGATTCACATTCTGTCTTCCAGATCTTTGGGGAGACTGAGCCTGTTCGGATGACGTCAGAGGGTTCAGACTGCCGCTGTAAGTGCATCATGCGCCCTCTAAGTAAAGATGCATGCCTGCGGCTGCGGAGTGGCAGTGTACGTGTGGAAGATTTCTACACGGTGGAGACAGTCAGCTCTGGATCCGACTGTAAGTGCTCGTGCACGGCCCCGCCGTCCTCCCTCAATCCCTGTGAGAATGAGTGGAAGATGGAGAAGCTGAAGAAACAGGCCCCTGAGTTACTAAAGGTAAGGAATGATGAAACTTAAAGCCACTATAGTATGTAGAATATTTTTGTGATCATAGCATCTTTCAATAATTCTATGTTTTTTGTTTGTAGAAAAAGTAGACGATTCCTGCTTACATAAATATTTGCATAATCAATTTATTGCTTTGCACCCAAAAATCAACAAAGGACTGTCATGAATTAGCAACTGCACAATAGTGTTGGATATATTGTATATACTATACTATTTATTAGTTGTACTTTAAAACTCTTGTTTGATCAAAATACAATTGCTAATTCATGACAGTCTTTTGGGGACTTTTCTGGTACACCAGACAGGGAACAGTTTTTAAAAAGAAAAAAAGCTCAAAAGCCCCACTAGCAGCAATGTGTATTACACCACAGAATAAAAAAAAGTTTCAGTTTCCCCAATCGACAACCTCTGTGGCTGCATTTCCTCTTATGGCCACTTCAGGCTGGTTCCAGAAGTGAGTCAATCTCTATAAAGCCCCATATTAAAATGCTTTACAGCAGAAATAAACATGTTCACAGCCTGGTACAAAAATCGCGTCCCTGTAGTTGTACTGGGGGTGAATTTTTATGTAGTTCACCTGTTTAAATTACATTAATGCGTTAAGAGTCAGGACTGAGCCGACCACACTGAGCTTTACAACGGCTCTTCAGAAAAACCTATGGGTGACGCTACAGAGACTATAGGTCAATTTTTATTTATACAATCTATGGAATATCCTCAGCAGATTTCAGTGCAATATACCCAATGTAATGTTTCTTATGTACAAGTGGAAATGGTGGCACTGAACAGAAAGGTCAGGGAGCCACCACAATAATTTGAAATCATCTTCTGGCAATAATGAATACTAGGGGTGTAACAAAAAACG
>NW_023339718.1:27216744-27233662 GCF_004916995.1 Morone saxatilis
TCGCTCCCTCCCTTAAAACTCTCGCGAGACTTGTCGCAGTTACATACCCCAGAACTCTTAGTGCTTATAAAAAAAAAGCAATCAGTGACACGAAAGGTCCCTCCAGTTTAAAAGCTTAGAGGGTCATTCTTCAACTCTGACCGGGCCTTAGTTGAATGTCATCTAACATCTTTTGTGAACACGTCAGCACACCACTGCACATACCTAAAACATTTTTCACAGGCAGGAGAAGCACGCTATGTACCATATGAAACAAAAGGCAATTCCAGATGTTTGATCTGACTCCACTTTACACTATAGATTAACCCACTAAATCTCTGAAGGAAACCATCACATTAAAAAGGAAAGGTCTAAATTAAGATGGACTCTGAATGAACCCCAGGCTCAGAGCACTGGGCTGTCTATTGAGCAGAGTGGATGTCAATAGTGGTAATCACAGCAAATGTTTCTGAGGGCACTTACACTATTACTGCAGTTGAACAGAGGCACATAAAGCTGTCAGGTTTGTGTTCAGGATATGGGGAATAACACTAGTTCCTCTCCTTTTATGGCAGCTCCAATCTATGGTGGACCTCCTTGAGGGAACACTTTACAGCATGGATCTAATGAAAGTCCACTCCTACATCAACAAGGTGGTCTCTCAGATGAACACCCTGGAAGAGGTAGGCGAACAACCACACTCATGTACTTCCTCATATCACTATATTCAAAGGGTTGCTAGGAGACTTTTCTGTCATTGAATGGACAGTTATAACTGTGATGATAATGATTTTGTCTTGCAGACAATCAAGACAAACCTTACACGAGAGAATGACTTTGTTCGGGACAGCATGACGAGCCTGACCAACCAGTTTAAGAGATATGAGAATTACTCCAACATTATGATGAGCATCAAGAAGGAGATTTCCAGCCTCAGCCTGCAGCTGCTGCAGAAAGACTCCTCTGAGAGCAAAGCACAGGTGGGAAGAAACTCTCAGTAGTTATACTAGTAATAGTAGTTGTAAGATTAGCAGTACATCACAAATGGTGTTGTTAGTCAGCACTGTAGAAGTTCAGTCTCAGCTTCAAGTTTCAGTCTCAAGACAGCTTTTCTATTATTATCTGCCTCACTTTTTATAGTCTTTGGTCCACCTACCAGCAATTGCATTAGCTTCCTATTTACAGGTGTGAGAGTGGTATTGATCTTCTCATCAAATTCTCAGCATGAAAACAAATTGGCATACATATAAATGTCACACAATTTCTTTAAATTTGCTATAACAAATATTTGTATATTTACTGAATAATGGTTAAAATTGAATGGACCACATGGTTTTGAAATGGTCACTTGTGATAAACTTATAGAGAATTGTCACCTGACTGCAGTTTCCTTCAGCTCACAAATGTACTGTTTGGTTCAGTCCCACTGTGCTCATCAGCATCATGCTCAGCACCAAACAGCAGTCAGACAAAGTCAGGTTCCAGCTGGTAAACGTATAGTAAACAAGCATACACACATACACATAAGAGGCACTACACAGCAACAGAGGCTCTTGATATGACCCGGCTTAGAAGGATAGCGAGCAAGAGGAAGATGAGGAGGATGAAATGTCGGAGGAAGAGGACTGTAATATCTATGAAAATCCTGAAATTAGTAAGGAGGAATCCATTGAGGAGGAGGGGGAAGAGGTTGAAAAACTTTTCACTTCCAAGGATGGAAACATACTGTGGTCTTCAATCCCACCTGTGGAGCTTCTGAAAAAGAAGCTGACCATGGTGGGAACAGTGAGGAAGAACAAGCCAGAGATACCTCCTACACTGCTGATATCATGTGACAGAGCTAGATACTCCTCCAAGTTGCCTTTACAGAGACACATGCGCCTGTTTCCTACACCCCCCAAAAAAAGGAAAAATGTGCTTCTCCTGAGCACTGCACATCGGGACACAGCTGTAAGACAAAGGGAAGACCTAAAGCCCCAAATCATACTGCTGTCTTTTACAGCATGATTGACCTGTTCCGATGCTTCACGCACAAGAAGACGGTGTAAATTCTGCAGTAATGACAACAAAACAAGTATCAAGTGCAGCAAATGCAATACGTATATTTGCAAAAATCACAGAACTGTGACCACACATTATCCATGATGCATATAAAGGCACAAGCACATGGACCACAGGTGTTATTTTATCATTATTTTTTACTGCCATCCAAAAATGTACAATGCTTTTAAAACAGATGTTTCACCAGCACTTTACATATCCCACTCTGTGCATACCCAATAAATTATTTTTTCACTATAAGTATTGAAAAAAATATTCAGGTTGTATTACATTTTCCACTTGTAAATGAGACCTAATTTTGTTATTATTTGACTAAAACTGATCATTATTTCTGGAAAAAAAATATGAAAATTATATATCAATGTGTTGGTCTTGACTTGCCTAAAAAGGTGAAAAAATAAATAGCTAATAATTTTTTTCTACATGTCCTAAAAACAGTCTAATACCATAGACTTCATAGACTAGGTCTTTTTTGACCCGGGAGGACTAAGTTGCATTATTGACGGGAGGACTACACAATGGTTGAAGGCGATAATGTCAATATTGAAAGCTTTTTTCCACTGCATGAGCAAGAATTACTGTAGCTGTAGCATTGTGCAAGAATGTTTTGTTGTAATCATGACTTTAACAAATAATGGAACATTAAGGCAAGTTTCCACCTGTTCCAATCACAATTTCAAACTTTTATGAATCCAAAAGGACTAGGGGTGTGCATCTCTCCAATAAAAAGACGTTCGATCGACTCTCGATACATTGGTACCGATTACGTATTCAGGAAGCGATACTTTGTAAAATGGAAACGTGCTTCGATTCAGTTTATCAGATATGATTTCGATTCGATCGTTCAGGAAATTCATTTTAAAATGGAGGGCGATTCGATTTCAAGTTTGTTATTCAGAAGTGATTTTCGATGTCGATTCGTCTGCATTTGATTTCGATGTGCCTGACGGCTCATCGATCGAGGTGTATTGATGGCGAATTTTTCTTGTGTAACGAGTTGCAATCAATTTCATAAATGAATTAACGTTGTAATGTGGCATTTCCTTCAAAAAGATTTTCAAAGATTCGTATGAGATGAAAAGTGTATTTGTAGTTTTGTCATGTTTTAGTAATCAGTTGTAAAACAAATTCACGTAAAGCGTCCAGTTAATTTCATTCAAAAGATCAACAGGGTAGATATGTGTTCGCTCAGATTGTGCTAGCTGCTCTCCTCTGTCGTGTTTCCTGCCTCGCCATGGGCCCCCTCGTCACTAAGTGAGCTGTGGAGATTTTCTCTACCGGGGTACAGTTTATCGCAGTTTCAGTCTGTTTGCATTATAGCTAACGTTTTTTATATCAGTACTCCATTCTTTCAATATAAATCTGAATTTCTTCACAGACTTTAAACCTGCCGGGAGCGTTGTGAATCGGTGCCCGGGGTCAGCCATTCTTTAAACGTTTCCTTCAGCACACTCACAGCGCTATCTGCACGTAACTGCGGACAAAGTTGTCGCAGAAGAGTTATTTAAGGGATGGGGCGAGAGACGGTTCAGAGAGAGATGCCGCAGTTTGTCAGCAGTGGCGCTTCGATCACAGATAACGATTTATAACTTTTTGATCGGGCCATCGGCGTCAGAGCTACCATTAGCCGACTGTTATTAGTCGGGGTGGTGAGCTGATGCCACTCGATCTTTTAAATCAAAATCGATTTTCCGATTCAAATCGTTTTTTGTTACACCCCTAAAAAGGACCATACTGAATATTCAAAGTTCTATCACCACTGATTGTCACTATGAAAAATAAGACAAAAGAACAATATTGAATGACTTTTGTTTGTTTTTGGACTCGAAACTGTTGAGACTTGGTCTTGTCTCTGACTCCACTCAAGTGGTCTTGACTACAGTCCTTCTGTTAGTACAGCTTCAACTGTAATGCTTTTGGAGCAGTAGTAATAGTGTTAGCAGCTGTTCTAGTAGTAACATTGGTAACATTATTAACAGTAGTAGTAATAGTAGTGTAAGGTTATTAGGGCAGTGTATTGGAAATAATTTGGCAATATGATACATTTTACAATAATGGGGTTCCAGTTTAATATATTGCGATATATTGCAATACTGTACGCTAGGTTGATGTCACTTTTTTGCACATACATACTTCAATACATACGGTTCGCAGTTTCATAAGCGTAGTCAGCGTATAAAACCCACAAGCCAATCTTACCTAGTGTCCTGACATAACCTGAATGCCCATTTTTACAGGACACTAATGGAGAGAAGACCAAGGAGGCTGTAAAAATACCCAACAAAAAGATCCCTGGAGCCAAACCCCCACCCAAACCACCCAAAGAAAAGGTCGTAAAGCCCAAGAAAGAGGTCATTAAACCTGGGAAGCCGCTCAAGCCTGACCCTACGGCCAAAGCCAAGGTGGTTGGCAACCAGCCTGGCGTGGTGAGGGGCATCACATACTACAAGGCTGCCAAGAACGATGAGGATGAGCACAGAGGAGGTGAGAGTTGTCAGCTTGGCCGGGACTTTCTGTATACTCTCCCAGCATAGTGGTATGTTCATAGAAAGCCTCTCTCTCTGAGCTAAAGCAAACATTGTGCTTGCACTTTAGCTGAGTTTGCACTCCCATCTGTGTGCGATCATCTGTGTGTGATCCACTCTGGGTGCTGAAAATT
The DNA here is from genome assembly GCF_004916995.1 of Morone saxatilis. NCBI lineage: Eukaryota > Metazoa > Chordata > Actinopteri > Moronidae > Morone > Morone saxatilis. The sequence goes on from NW_023339718.1 coordinate 27,221,444, forward strand.
ATCCAAATTAGTTTCTTCAGCATTCTTATCTGACCCCACATGGCACCTTGCTGGATCAGGATCAGCAGCCAGAGAGTCACAGAGCCAGATTCAAGATCTTAATAAGCTGGATTTAGCTTCCAGTAGAGAACAATATAAAGCATTTTTGGGAATGTTGTTTCACACAAGTGTGAGATAAGACTGTAATTGTCTTGCAAACTTTACACTTAAGTGCAAGGCAATAAAACAGGGATCCATCGCTGAGTGGCACACAAGATCCCCTTAATACAAGATTTATTTCGATGTTGTTTTTAGCAAAGCTGGCCTAGTCAGCGCAGGATTGGATTGCTGGTGCGCGTTCAGCGAGCAGGAAATCCAAATCTTTTATTGACAAATTACATGGAGCTGATGGAATGCTGTCTCAATGGAGTGCTGCCATGTCCATGACATGCCTCAGCTTCACTTCTCCCAACAATGCGTGGGGACCCTCACCAAGGCTGACTCCTTCCAATCCTCTTTAAGTCTAGATGAGTGAATAGGTATGCTACGTTTGCACAGGGCACACGCACATAGCCCTGTCAGACCGTGTGTTCTGCCACGTATGTGAATCTCAGCGAGTCCGGCCACCTGTCACTTTACTGAAACCAGTCAGCTGCATTTCCATAAGCTCTGGCAAAGAGCAGGATGCAGGAACTTTTATTAATCCAAGCAAGTATGATACACCTGAAATTCGCCTCATCAAATTTAGTTACAGTGACACACAGGGAGATGCCTATTGTAGCCACAGTTCTCTGCTTTAGGCCACTGATCAGCTGAGTTGAGTTACTTGCTCAGTGGCATCCAGTTGTAGAACGATAGGAAACATTTGCCTTACCTGTCCCCACTTATTTTACCAGCCAGCAAACTGAGTGAGTAAGCATGTGGCAGCAGTAACCTAGAATGAATCCTTACAACCTCTGTATAATATTGCTGGATAGGACAGCAATACGTGCAGATTGATTCAAAAAGTCTGCCCTGCAGTACCATGCAACTATAGTGCAATTTTGACAATGCTAAAAGCAAATTCAGTATTCCTTTGTTCATCTTCAAAATGTTCCAGTGTGTAGGATGTAGTGACATCTAGTTGTGAAGTTGCAGATTGTAACCAACTCAATACCGTACAACTCAACTTCCAAGTGTGTAGGAGAAACTATGGGGGCCACAAAGCTCGAAACAATGAAAGTCCCTATGTAGAGCCAGTGTTTGGTCTGTCCGTTCTTCGCTACTGTAGAAACATGGCAGTTCAACATGGCGGACTCCGTAGAAGAGGAAAGAGGACCTGCCCCCCCACTGTAGATACAAATGCTCATTCTAAGGTAACAAAAACACAAAGATTCTTGTTTTCAGGTGATTATAGACTAATGAAAACGTACCTATGAATATTATATCCTATTTCTGACAATAGATACTCCAAAATGTTGCACACTGGACCTTAAAAGACTGTGGTATTTTTGGTATTTTTTTATATTTGGAAAACCGTTAATGTCAAGCATAAAGGATTTGACACAAATATTTTCCTTTAAGATATCTCACAGGATCAAAATGTTTTAAAGGGGTCTTTGATCTGTATAATAGTAAAGTAACAGAACTAGTACAATGTGCTTCCCATCTGCTTTACTGGATGCAGATGGATGTCACGTCCGTTAATGATTAGCTGACTTAGTCCTCTTTCATGCACTCTCAACGTAGAGTCATTAGCTTCACTCAACCAGAAATACAATAGTTGTAACAGATTTGTTTCTTTTGTTGGTTTGGAAATTGGTGCTACATTTACAACAGACAAGAGAGGCAACAGTTGGACCAATATGTTTTTTTAATTAAAAAAATTAAGTGTTTTATAAATTTTGCTTCTGCAAAAGCATTTAGAACATCATAGACAAAAAGCTGCCATGAAAGAGGTGAGATGCAATGAAATGAAACATGGAGAGCGTTGTACACTCAAACAGCAGGCGTGGATGGGATGCCTGGCCACCCCAGCTGCCTCCCTTTTAAAAGTAACGTGTTAAGTGTAGAGATTAATTTAATGATCTGTTATGGCCCCATTAAGTTAAATAAGTACACACGTATTTGGAAATATGTCTGAAAATTTGGAAATAAAACAATGTATTGATTTCTAATGCCATTTTTAGATATTTCTATTCAAAGCTTTACTAATGTGTCACATTAATGTTTTTGAGTTCAAATATCTTCAATTGGGTACTTTACTTTTAAATCAACATATATTTCTTTCACCCTTAAAGTCTCCATGCCACCCTCTGAATATCCCATTAATATTTCTCTGGATCCCCCGGTCACACAGTCTTGCCAGTGCCAGTGGCATTGATGGTGTTGCACTAAAATGTACATGAAAAGTGATAGAGGTACTAGCTTGGTACAGAGGCCAACTCTAACAACTTTGCACACCAGACCAATTGCTCTTAAGCTGGTGTGATTGTCACATTGTCAGAAGTTACAAAAATTGTCAGACAAAGAGTGTCAGATTGTTATAAATGTTGGTGCCTGTTTTTGCAGTTTGAATGTTAACATTAGATAGCATTACTGGCACAGATACTGTATAACATTGCAAAATGCATGAGGGTAACAGATGCATTAAAAGAGTAATTTGTATCTTCTATCTTCATCTTTTATTTATAATTACAATTTGTCACAGTTTTAATTTTCAATATTTCTGGTTTTTATTTAGTTTTAGTCCCATTTTTATTTCAAAAAACCTTGTGAATTCATATTTTTAGGATTTTTTTTTACTGAAAAAATACAATGAAATCTTTTCTTAGGTTGCAGCTGTTACTCTGCAATGCAAAAACATTTTTTGAAACGGATTACATTGAAAATTTAACACAAACTCAATTTTGTAAGTTCAAAAAGATTCTTGATGAAGCAGCTTTTACTAGTAATTTTAAGTGACAACTTACTTTTGTAAGTTACAGTAACATTCCTGATTGAAGTACATTTTACTAGGTATTTTGTTTTCACAGTACAAATAAAAATACAAAATTAAGTGTTAAATACTAATGCTACTCCATCATGGATGTTTTAACTTACCAAATTGAGTTTGTTTTACTTAAAAATATTATTTTAATGTAAATCTCTTTTAAAACTAAATTAACTTAAATTGAAAAACATTTTGATGCATCTTGCTCCCATTCTTAATTTTTCTATTAAGAATTACTAAGAAAGCAGAACAGGCTGTGTGAGGGAGGCAAGAAAGAGAAGAAGTTCAGAGAAGAGGGAGGAAGATTTCTGTTCTCTGTGTGCCGCATTGCTAATGTGCTTCCTTTGATGTGAACTTCTGGAACACAGCAGACTATAATATTTCTTCTGCTATCGAGGAGCCATATACTGTATCTACCGTCCACTGAATTAAAGGTTTAAAAACCCTTTTTAAAAGACACTTGAAAGACAATTTAGAGACAATTTCCCTACACACCCTACACTAGATCATGCTGCCATAATGTAACCTTCACTACCAACAACAAGAAGCAGCTTGTTCAGCCCTACTCTCCTCTGATACCACTCACCCGTCTGATCTTGTATGGGCATCTGCTACTAACTGTGTAGAATCTTAGATTTTTTGTGTTTGGTCTGACTGCACACTTCCTCCTGCCCCTTCCAGACCATTCTGCCAAAACGTACACGGTCCATCATATCACAGAAAACCAGTCAGAGGAGGGAGGAGCTGAAATCGTCCTGGAAACCGTGGAGGCCACTGTGGCTGAACCCATTGCCACCACTGCAGTTCCCACCACTACAACTACTGCCACCACCACCACCACAACTACTACCAGCACCACCACACCCACTACTATCACCACACAAAGTATGCCAGCTTCTGAAAGACCAGCTCCAACCATTGTGCTGGTTCTGGACAATTCCAACAACAACAGTCGGCCCACACTCCACAGAGCAGGTACCTGCTAGATATCCCTCTGTGAAAGGGCTCTGTATTCTGTTGCAGGCTTTGACTGCAGTGACAGAAGCCAGTTTAGCAGCGTGTGGGTTTACTCTGTAAAGAAATGTATGCATGAAATCGATTGAAGACCATATTAATGCAAGTCATTCTCTCCAAGGCGTACATGCTGAATGTTCTGCTTGTTTCTTCCAGGGAAGATCCTCAACTGTGAGGGGACTGTAGCATCCATTGAGCAGCCAGAGAAGCAGCACAGTTATGGGCGCAACGAGGGAGCCTGGATGAAGGATCCACTGGCTAAAGACTCCAAGATCTATGTAACTAACTATTACTACGGCAACAACCTGGTGGAGTTCCGCAACCTGGACAACTTCAAGCAAGGTGTGCTTCAGTTGGGTCTTTTTGCAACGCACCATTTACCCACCATTATCCCTAGACCTAAGCAGTATTTATGTTTAATGGAAGGGGTTAACAGGAGTGCTGCCATAGATTAGTGAGGCTTAGGTTTTGATTCTTAGTTCAATGTAGGATTTTACCTGTTGTTGGCACCAGGCCTGGAATTTCATCATTTTAGGAGCAAGGCCACTTGCTCTTTGGTGTTGTCCATTTTTGCCCTTGATGGCGCTTACGTAATACAAATGTATCAAACATGATATGATACATTTGTGTCCTGCTTTAATTATATTCACCTCAGTAATTGTTTCACTTTACTTTGTGATACACAGCAGCAAATTAAGGTTACATGCTCGTAATTTCCCCTTGTCTCAGTACTGAACAGACCACTTTTGTACAATTGTCTCATTCACTCAATGCAGTAGAGAGTGGAGGTAAGCTGTATGCTACTTAAAAGTAAAAGAGAATTTAATTTAATTCTCTGGCTTCCTTTAAGTTGTCTTCACTGTCACCTACCTCACCTTACAAACACAAGCTGACTAATCTATTCAGTTATATTTTTGAGAAAGTGCACGTCAGCTACAGCATGGCCTACAGCAGATGTTTTCAAACTGTGAGGCTTTGAGGGGGATACAGGAGAGTTGAATGGGAGGGTTTACAGTGTGTTATATGGTTTTGGCTGACTCAGCGGCTTCGTAAGAGGCTTACTTTCAGTGTCAGACTGAGACGTATCTTCACTTTTACATCTTTTTCATCATCTAACTCCAAACACAACGTCTGATTCTAGTATCACCCCAATGTGTTTTCTCTAATAACATCATTGACACTGATTCATGTTGATTGTTCTGTGAGACTGATGAGATCTGTGGAATGCAGGTCTTGGTTGTTTTATGGCTCCAGTGGGTGGGAAAATCAACTCCTTCCACATCCAAATCTACTAAGGAATTGGATTACACTCTCTAAGAGAGTTAAGATGATCTCCCCTCGTAGGACCCAGCTTGTTGATCTAGATGTGTTTGGACAATGGGCTTTCTAAATGCACTTACATGTGAGGCGTCCTGCTGTGCGGTGAGCTCACAGCTGTGTGCGGATGACTAGGTATTTGGAGTGGCGGTGATGCCTGCTGTTCCCTGACATGTGCTCTGGCCTTTCCTTTGAACTGGGCACAGTGGAGAGGGATTAGGAGTGTGGGCTGGCCTTATGGATGAGGACTGTGGGGGTGGGGGGTATACTCTACTGCACGTTGTTTTTGTCCTTCACTGGGCTTTCCATTTATTATCATTATCTAAATCACACTTCCTGAGGTTGGAAGGTTAGGATAGCAGATAGGATGTGATTAGAAAATGACACCTACAGTACACAATGTGTTTGCTCAGGAGTGAACCACTAAACAAACTTTGTCACTGTCACATGAAGCCAGTGTGTACACAGTCTGGCACTATGAAAACATTGTCATTGGCTCTATGAAGGGCACAATATCAGCTTAGAACACACTCTGGCCAATGTATCCAACTCACAATAAGTAAAGATTGATGTATAAATAAGCACATCAGAGGGGTCTTGAGCATCCTAAAGGAGCTGGCAATTATGACCAGCTTGTCATATACAGTATTATATTATATACAGTATACAGTAGTACTTACTGTATTAAAGGCTGTTGACCAACACATTAATCATTTTATTTTAAGCTAAATTTACCACATGTTGGCCTCTCAGGACTGTCTAGCAGAGCTGTTTTGGGGGGAGGTCCAAGTCAAGTCTCAAGGAATCATAAGAAAATGTCAGTTGCAATTCTTTCAGGCCTGAGCATCTGAACAACATTTGAACTGTTTCCTTTCAAAGTTGCATTAATAATGTTGCTTGCATAGCTGAGCCCAAAATATTTCAGTGCATGGGAATATTCAAATGTTATGTATGGCTTTGCAAGGCATACCTGTGGCTGTCTTACTTTTTTATGTTATGGGATGTTATCAGGTCATACTATTAGGTGTTTTGCTTTCAATAATGCATTTTATTTGTAGGCACCTTTTAAGTCACCCAATGACACTTTGCAAAACTAGATAAGACAGATAAGTCTCAAGTTGAGTCTTCACAGAGTCTTTAACAGGTGGTCCAAAAAAGGGGTCGTGAACCACGACCATTGACAAATTAATATTAACATGAATCCAGTTGACTGTGGAGTATTCTGATCATGGGCTGTAGGTTAGACCTTGTGAGATGTCTGCCATATTTTTGAAGGTTGTTTTGTGAAGGGATATTAGAGTCCTGGATTGTATTTAGGGCTCATTGTGGTCCTGGCAGTGCAGAGCCCGAAAATCCATAGGTGTTTTTTTTGTGTTGAGTTTGCCTGAAGCTGATGAGAAGGATACATGGCTTTTCTTGGAGCCACAATGGAGCAGTCACTGATGATAATTGATGGAGGCAGTTGCATCAGAGGTGAAACAGTGGTCTGTTTTGTGTAACAGAATGTGTTCAGTGGCAAATGAGAATTAATTATTCACCCATGCTTTATAATAAAGCTAATGTAATATTCTTGGTTGTTGCAGGCCGATGGAGCAACCTCTTCAAACTACCTTACAACTGGATAGGCACCGGTCATGTGGTTTATAATGGAGCCTTCTACTACAACAGAGCCTTCACCAAGAACATAATCAAGTATGATCTGAGAATGCGATACGTGGCAGCCTGGACGCTGCTGCATGACGTGGTTTACGAGGACACCACCCCCTGGAAATGGAGGGGCCACTCGGACATTGACTTTGCAGTGGACGAAAGCGGCCTGTGGGTGATCTACCCCTCTGTGGACTACGATTACAACCAGCAGGAGATGATCATCATCAGTAAACTGGATCCCGGAGACCTGACATTGAAAAAGGAAACAACCTGGAGGACAGGTCTCAAGCGGAACTCCTACGGGAACTGCTTCATCATCTGTGGTGTGTTATACGCCGTCAATGTCTACAACCAAAAGGAAGGTGAAGTGAACTATGCTTATGACACGCACACCAACACTGAAGCCATCCCACGCCTGCCCTTCACCAACGAGTACGCCTTCACAACCCAGATTGACTACAATCCCAAGGAGAAGGTTCTGTACGCCTGGGACAATGGCCATCAGCTCACATATCGGATTAACTTTGTCGACCAGTGAGCACAGCTCACAGCAGGACTGCCAGTGTGGCACTTTAATAGAAAGAAGAAGCTCCTTATTTGACAGCCTTGAAGCAGCCATATTGGACTCAACAGGACAAAGGATGGACCTACACCAGCCTTCTATTACCAATGCATGCGATTCAAACATCTGACCTCACAGTGTACCAAACATACATGCCTCAAATGTGTATTAGGATGTTACTGTTACTGTCAGTAGAATGGACAGTGGACAGGGGGAAATAATCTCATAGGTTGAGTTAAAGCTCATCAGGCAGAGCTTTAGAAAGTGGAGAGTGTTCTTTTACAAAATGTCAGCAGGCTGGCTAACGAGCAGACACATAGATGGCTATAAATGGTAAGTTTAAATTAGAGACAGCATTTGTAACAGATTTATCACTAGATGTAATTTTGGTAGTTTCTGAGGCCTGAAAAGCCAAATCTGGGCAGAGACATGAGCAGTGGCTGAGTGAGATGGGCTCACATCAGCCAAGCAGATACTTTCCCAACTAGACTAGATCTAGAGTCTAGTTGGGAAACTAGACTCTAGATCCCACTAAATCCTACACATGGGTCTTTTAAATTATTGCTTCAGATAAGCAGATGAAGCTCTTAAGACATATCCTGTATGGCACTATAACAACCCCTATAGTTGGAGGAATCATTACAGTGACCAATATAATTCCGTAAACGTACACTTGGGCATGCAAGCATTGTATTAAAACAGAGGTTCACCTAGAAATTTGTACAGTACAACTTGTACAGTGTGATGTAGAAACTTGAAGCCATCAGTGCACATCCACTGAGAATGGACTTTACAGAAGTAGGAGACATCTTGTGGTCCAGCAGGAAAACTTTAGAAATGAAAAACATTTGCATATTCAGAGATTTTAATGTGGAAATAGTAGGACTTTTTATATGTGTCTTATGCATGTCTGGAGGGGATCTTTAGGTTTTAGGTTAAGATGATCAAACTAGCATGACTAGATTTAGCAACCATCACCAGGCTTTCTAATCTTAGGTACCTCCACTTTTATCTTTTGCCTTTTAAGTGCTTCAAATATTTTCACACAGCTAGTGTTATTTAGCCCCGCCCCCAACATTTAACTCAACCAGTGAGATTATTTCTGCCTCCAGAGTAGTGAGAAATGTTTGTAAAACTAAACTGTCAGCTAAGTATGGCCCATCTACTCCATCCTATCACCAAGCACTTTGATCATAAATCTGCTTTGATTATTATTCCGGCCTCATGATGCTTCCTGTCTCTTTACCATTGATGTCGTTTTGAGGGATATGTTGAACATAATATGAACTCCAAAAAGAAGATTTTTTTATATATATATGTACATGAATTCATTTTACATTATCATACAGCGTTTTTTCTAATTTCCTGCATCTTGTTAAATCTTTATGTTGTTGAAGAAAAGTATGCAGCTTTTGTATTGTTAATAACATTTCCAAAACCACTACATTTGTTGTAATTATGAAGTATTTAAACATTTTCACCTCAATGCAAATTAACAGCCGTGGTTAGTCATGCTAATATAACCTTTAGCTGTGCCATCTTCAATAACGGACGCCACAAACCATGAATGTTTTTATGTTTGACAATGACTGACAGTACTGTGTGAGGCACATAATGGCAATGGTAAGCTTTAAGACTCACTTTTTAGTGTTGTTTTGGTCTTGTTAACCATATTTTCACAACCACATTATTTTTGCCTTTTCTTGAATTATCAGGAGTGTTTTGTTAAGTTTATTCATAAAAGGCATGCTGATTGTAATAAAATAATTTGCAATTGCAAGGTCTTCATACATAAATAATAATGCCATTAAATGTAACACAACACTTGAAACCAGCTGTGTATGTCTGTGCTATGAAATAAAATTTCCATTATAAAAGTCTGTTGTGAGCCTTATAAGTCAATCCGCAGCGACCCAATAAATGCCATGGGATAGCATGGCAACCTCGTGTTGAAGGGATGACGACCAGTGACTCAGATCTTCTGATTTCTGTATAACAAAGCTCTCATGAGCTATGTTTGGTTCTGGGGTAAAGGTCGCTACGCTCTGCTTGATCTCAATCCCAAAATACGCTAAAAGGAGCAGCCGAGGGTCATGGTAATAAGGGCAGGGCTGCCAAATTTCTTGGCCGGGGATTTGAAAACCTTTTACTTGAGCTCTAAGTCATGCAATTCTGGAGGGACATATTGAAATATATCAAGAGCTGAATGCTGGGTGTGGTAGGTCCACGCATGTGGTCTTCATTTAGGAAAATCAACTCCCCAGTTCTATTAAAAGAACATCTCATTGCACTGTGCTGTGTTTTACACCAAGATAATGAAGTTCATTAATAAGCACCAGGCAGGGCTGTAAGTCTGATGAGCATAGCACTAATGGTGTGTCAATCCTGAACTCTGTCACGAAATGTTGATGTGTTGTTGTAATGGAACAGTAGTTGTGGTGATGAACACTGACAATTCACATGACCTACGCTGCTTCAGTCCTTGCGCCTCAGGGCAAACACAAAGGCTCTCCTGTTGCTAAATCAGGACTCTACTTGATCCTGTTCACATCAGCAGGGCCTCTTCTTCATCATGTACCATCATGTCCTCACAGTGCCAGCCATGTAAAGCTTTTGTTCCTATGTTACATGCCACGGTGAAGCCAGAAACTGCAGTGCTGAGCCATATCATTCATGTTCAAGGAGTAATTGGGTTAGTGTAGGAAGAGGCTCTCACAGGCCTCTGCTATGCTAAGGTAATTTTCTCCAACTACAGGGACCTTCCATTGCATCAACTACCCACATTTACAGATACACACCCAGTACTGCAACAATCCATCAGGACCTCTGTGTATTAGTTTTGTTATACACACATCCAGCCAAGAATATACCAAAATCCTGAGGTGTGGAGTCGATCCACATGACTAGGACTCAAGTCTTTACTTTTTTATCCTACCCTGGTTAACATGACGTACTCCTCCAGTATTACTAGTAATATTACTTACTTACCAAAAGACCAAATAAAACTTTTAGCTGTTTGTCTTCTTATTACATTAATATAATATTAATATATTAACTATTATCTATGTAAAGTTATATTGGAGTCATGCTGTCTCACACCCTCTGCCTGTGTTGTTATCACAGGCTCATTTTGTAGTTCTTATTCTCAATTAGTGGTGGGGCGGATCGATCCAAATATCGATATACGATTCAACGTTGTATTGATATTGATCGATACCAGTGTAATTGAGGTCGATACTTTAGTTCTCAGTTTCTGTCCTGTCGACCTGGCTGTCAGTCCTGTGTAAGTGCGCTGCTTTTGAGTGCTGCTCCTGTCCACAGCGCGGAGCACAGCCAGCATCACTCTGGCTCTCTCCTCCCCCCTCTTGTGCTTTAATGTCACTTGACCCAGGTAAACAAGCAAGCAGGTCTGCCGGTCAGTAGTCACACACACACACACTGAGAGATGGAGCAGAAGAATGGCGGAGAGAAAGAGGAGCACTGTGTGGCTTTATTTTCAGGTTACAAATGACACAACGGCAAATTGTTTAGTTTGTAAGCAGGCAGTAAAATACAGTGGCAATACTACGAATTTATACAAGCACATGAAAAATCATTCAAAAGAAAATATAGAGCTACAGAAACGGAGAGAGGAGGAGAGAAATCCCCCACCCCCTGGCCCTGATGTCACAGTGATATGCAAGGTAAAATTATTGTCTATGGAGTCAGGTGTCAAGTGATATTGATATTACGACTGTTTCTGGTTAAAAAAGGTCTATTTTAGTAGGGATCCTTTTCATAATGCTGTCAGGACCCGATTGTTATTATAAGTTACTGTTATGTTGCAGCTCTTTTCACGTTTAACTTTTTTTTATTTAAGATTGTCACAACATGCAGAATACAAACAAAATATAAACAATAACTAATCCCTAGTCACCACCCCCCACCCTTCCATCCCACCAGACCTGTATCGCATGTACAAAAGGCCACCACATTGGACTTAAAATTAGTTAAATTCACACCCTGCGGAGTGACACCAAATAGAGCAGTAAGGGGGGATGGATCTATTGGCTGCAGTAATATTTTAGAGAGAGTGTTGAAAATTGACTGTCAGAAGTGGTGTAGTCTTGGACATGTCCAAAACATGTATAACATAGTTGCAGGAACTTCTATCGCAAGTAGGGTTTAACTCTGGTCTGATTTTGGACAGCCTAATCATTGACCAGTGAAGTCGGTGCACTATTTTGAATTGTACAACTGTATGTCTTTGAAAAGCAGATGATGTGTGAATTCTCCTGATAACTTTCTGCCACACTGCATCTGGAATCTGTTCATTTAAATCCTCTTCCCATTTGTGTTTGAGATAATCTAAAGTTGACAAGTTAAATAGACTGAGAAGGCCATATAGCTTACCTATAACCTGCTTTTTTTGTTTTTCCCCATCTTGAAAAAAGAGTCTAACAAAGATACTGGGAGATATAAGGGAAAGCAATTGGAATGTGAGGCTATAAAGTTTCGCAATTGTAGATACCTAAAGAAGTGCGATCTAGGGATATTAAATCCATCTACTAGTTGTTCAAAAGACAAAGAGAAGTTATTGTCTACATAAAGATCCTGTAGTGAATGTATCCCACACCTGAACCACACACCAAAGGCTCCATCTGACATTGAGAGAGGAAACATGGGATTTTTCGTTATCAGAGCAAAAAGGGAGAGGCTGTTCAATTCAATTCAATTCAATTCGATT
>NW_023339718.1:27233762-27237783 GCF_004916995.1 Morone saxatilis
TCCTGAACTGATTCCAAATTTTTACTGTATATGCCACAACAGGGTTAAAGGTGTAATAAGAGATGGGCTTTACTAGGGGGAGTTCAGTGCACAATAAAACTGGTAAGGAAGTATGCTCCAAGGTTAGCCATTTAGGGGGGTTTGAGTTGTCTATATCTGACATCCAAAACATAAGTCCTCTAATTTTGGCTGCCCAATTATAAAACAAAAAATTGGGAAGTGCCACCCTGAAGACATGGTCTATGCAATATGCATTTTAGTATACGTGTTTTTTTTGGGTTGATATGAGTTTGTCTATGGAGCTGAAGAAGAATTTGGTCAGAAATATGGGAAGGTTCGGAAACAGATAAAGAAACTTAGGTAATACATTCATTTTGACGGTATTGATCCTTAAACTCAGGGAAAGAGACAATAAATCCCAACGTTTAATGTCCTGTTTCAGATCATCTGACAGGGGCAGAAAATTAGCCTTATATAGGTCTTTGAAGTTATGTGTAACCCAAATTCCCAGATATTTGAACTTTTTTGTGTGTATTTTAAAAAGGGTTGAATTGAAAGAGATGTTTTCTGCAGATATGTTGACTGGCACTAATTCACTTTTTGAAGATTTATTTTATAACCTGATATTTTGCCAACATTTTTCAATGTGCCCAGCAGGTTAGGGAGACTTAACAAAGGATCTGAAATGTACAGCAACAAATCATCTGCATAAAGCGATACTTTACACTCTAATCCCCCTCTATCAATTCCCTTAATATTGATATCCTGTCGAATAGCTAATGCTAGCGGTTCTATGGCAATAGCAAATACGAGTGGGGACATTGGGCAGCCCTGTCTGGTGCCTCTTTGTAGTTTAAAGTAGGGAGAGAGGTTATTATTGGTACATACTGCCGCCATTGGAGAGTAGAGAACTTTAATCCAGGATACACATTTTGGAGCAAAGCCAAATTTCCCAAGAATGTAAAAAAGGCAGTCCCACTCCACTCTATCCAAAGCTTTCTCAGCATCAAGAGATCCTGGGAACATCGAGACTGTGAAAGAACTCATCTAATGCAGATTCATTCTCTGGCGATTCAGCTATGTCTGCACTTTAAAATGAGATTCTCTGCTTGGTACGTTGAGAGGAGGTCAAACTCTGTTTTAAGCAATAGGCGTTGTTTGAGTATATCATCCAAGGGCAAGTGGCTATACTTCATATCCAATTTAAGAATCTGTCAGCTGTTTAAGACGCTTGGTGTTGGCTTTCCTCCGCATTGCACAGTAAGAGATAACCTGTCCCCTTAAGTATGCCTTCAGCGATTCCCACACCATAGAGAATGACATTCCCGGTGTCTGATTGTGGCCGAGAAAGAATTTCATTTTTGCATTATTATAAATTTACAATAGTATCTTCTGAGAGAAGTAACGGGTTAAGTCTCCACGGACGATAGCCGGAATCTGCACTGGGAATGTGTAACTTCATATTCAAGGGAACATGGTCAGAAATAACTATAGACTGATATTCACAGGGACTTACCATTGGAAGGAGTTTCTTATCAATAAAGAAATAATCTATCCGTGCGAACGTTTTATGGACTGGGGAAAAAAAGGAATAGCCCCTAGATGTAGGGTTGAGGAAACGCCAGACATCAGCTACACCATAAACCTGGAGAAAGAGTTGGATTTTTCGTGCTGACTTTGATTCGGATGAAGTTTTAGAGGAGCTATGGTCTAACTTTGAGGAAAGTACACAATTTGTATCCCCGCCTAGAATAAGGTGATGTGAATCCATGTTAGGGATTCGAGAGAAGGTGTTAATAAAAAAGGTATGGTAAGGTAAGGTATTTTACAGGATGCTTCAAAGACTTCACATTCCAGTTTACAAAGTTAACTATGCACCCTGAAATCATTCCTAAATTACTTCTGTTAGCCATTAAGAGTCGTGAGGGCCAGTATTCTATAAATACACCCCAAAACCTCAACAAGACAGAGTTTAAAACATGGAAGACATTCAAAAATACAATCAAATAACATAGGTCTGGTATGTGCCCAACCCCTGCCGCCTAACTGAACATGGCAGCTGCAATACCCTTCTCATACACAACCACACATTAAGTGATAGTAATGGGGAACAACTTAGTGTCAAGTAGGCTGGCTCCCGCCCAACATCGTATTCAGTAATGGAACCAGAAAGCGCAACAAGTCTTTAGCGACTTTTAATGACCGTGGAACAATATCTCGTGTAAGAAAAATTAAATAGATAAGAGAGTAAGTAAAAAATAAAATATAAAAAGAATAATAATCATAAATAAATAAACCTATGTCTCTAGGCATGTACCTATGTACATATATCTGAGCAAAAATATCCATAGGTGCCACTTAACTGAGGGTTTGATTGTACTAAAACAAGTCTGGGTGTGAGGGCCACACGTAGTGTATTGGACAATGATTCTGCCGACTCACTCCTCTTTAAGCATTCGGTGTGGGATCACATGCATAAGAACGCATATATAAAAATGAAAAGGATAATAGTCTTAACGTAGGCCATTGCCTTCTCCGGGTCTAGAAAGTCTTTGTTATCTCTGTTGTAGGAGATGCGGAGTCGAGCAGGGAATATGATCCCATATAGCAGATCTCTTGTCGACCTCGGAGTAAGTTCCTGACGTTGTTGAATGCAGCCCGGGCCTTTGCGATGCTCATGGTGTAGTCTGGAAATATGGCCACTGGGTCTCCCTTGTACCGAAGCGGGCCTCTCTCTCTGGCTCGGTGCAGCCCATCGATGCAGTCCTGGTAGTAATGCAGTTTAGCGACAATTACCCGGGGTTTTCCATTGGGCTTTCTTGGTGCAAAGCCTCTGTGAGAACAATCAACTAGAATGTCCTTATCCAGATGCAGAATTTCCTTCAGTAGTTTAGAGACTGAAGCAGTGGAGCTCGAGTCAGGCTTCTCCGCAACTTCCACGATACAAATATTGCACCTTCTCCATGTCCTCAGCCTTCTCCCTCAGATTAGTCAGCTCAGTTTTAAGTTCAGCAACCGGTGCCTGTAGCTTGGTAACCTCACCCGACCATGTTGATAAACCTCCCTCCATGTCGCTGATGGCGGCCTTCATATTGTCCATGTCGGAGCGGATGGCCGCAGTGCTGTTAGCGATTTCAGACTTAACTTCTTTCAGCTCGTTCTTAAGAAAGTCAAAGTCATCTGTGAGTGCATTCTTTAGTTCAGCCCTGATAATAGCGGAGATGTCCGCCCTCAGCGAGGAGATGATGTCTGGTTTCAGGTCCTCGAGGTTCATTTCTGCCGCTGGCTGTGACGTGAGTGTCTGCTCACCGCTGTCCTTGTCACCTTGAGTCGCGGTGGCTCCGGGCCTAGCTCTCAAAGGGTCGCTTTATTTAAATTTACGGAGTTTAGTCGCTATTGAAGTAACGTGTGAAGTTCAAGCTTGCTCCAGGGTATTTCGGTTACAGTAATGAATGATATTTACAACAAATCTGCAGAAAGTGCGCTTCAAAATAAAAAAAATTGAAAAGTTAGGCAAGAGCTCAACACAACAGGTCTTACTGCATTGCCAGCTCACTAGCGCCCCCTCTTCATGTCTAACTTACTGAATCAAGGGTTTCTTTCAACCAAACCAAAATTGGTGATTGTTGAAAAGACTGTTGAAAGATTAATAAAGTCAGTTTTGGTAAGTTTTATTTTGTTTGTATCCCATTATTTTGGTCTGAGAGTGCTGGTGCTTTAGTGCGACATCCAGTGGCAAGTGAATGTCATATATGTGACATTTAAAGGTGGGGTGTACAAAACTAGGTAATTTGATTCTAATCCAATATACTTTTTTTTCAAATTCATTGAATATCTCCTCACAGTCCACTAGCTTTCTGCTGTGTGAAAAAAAATCTGGGGTTTGTACATAGCCCTGGCTCTGTAAATGGGAAACAAATTCGATCAGACCGAGCCAACACACAGACATTCAGCTAACTGTCTTGTTTTCCCCGGATATTCTGTAAATGTACCAGGGGCGTAGGAATGAGTTTAACATTGG
>NW_023339718.1:27237883-27246592 GCF_004916995.1 Morone saxatilis
GCCCCAACTTTACCAGCTGCAACATTCAACAGTGATAGCGAACATATAATATAAGTGTCAAAAAATTATAACACACTTGTATTGAACTGGTACAACCGATACGCAAGTTCAGGTATCGGTATTGGTATCAGGAAGGAATAAACGGTATTGGAATTTGTATTCTCAAATTTATTTCATCAGCTATCAGATAAAATAATGATCAGGAAAATGCTGAATGTTGGATCTGATAATCGTCCAGGCCTAGTAAAAATGTTGTTTAAAGTAGTTAAAAGAGGCTAAAAACATTTAGCGACAGAACAGTGAGCCGGTGTACCTCCTCAGCAGGTAGGGATCGAAGGGGAAGAAGCTGTCCAGAGGGTTGGTGTTGGTGGTCACACAGTCTCCCCCTGCAGAGCTGCGGACCACCGGCAGCACGTGGCGGTTGTTCCTCTCTATGATGGTGTAGCAGAACACCACCTGATACTTCCTGCAACAAAAACACAAGTTGGTTTACAGCTCTATCACCACTGTGTGAGCTGGCAGTGGGAGAACGTAGGGTATTCACTCAAATACCATACTACCTTGGAGGCACTTGTACTTTACTTGTGTATTTCCATTTTATGCTACTTTCACTCCACTACAGTTAAGAGAGAAATCTGGTATTTTTACGGCACTACTTTCATTTGACAGATATAGTTACTAGTTCTACTTTTACATTAAAACAACATATGATGAGTTTATCACATACATTGTTAAAATTATTTTTTTATTTAAAATTTAAAAATTAAAAATTATTTAGCTGCAGTAGGTAACTTTTTTTTGTGTGTCATATTTGCTGAAACTTTCTCTATATCCTGACAGAAGAACGTGAGACACATACTCTGGGAAAATGAATAGACATTTCTTTTCCTTCTTTCCCATTAATCATGACCCCTCAGATTTATCTTATTTGGAGGGGACCGACCCCTAGGCTGGACTATTATACCTGGCTCCAGCTCCAGCAGCTATAATAGTAATGCTGCTTACACACTGTTCATAGGTATCAAAAGTCTAATTATGTCTACTCTTATGATAAGATACAATATATTTGATATGTCTGCTGAAGCTCAGGGTGTGCTTATATGTGGAGGAGATATGAATATAAGATTATCAAAAATGGAATCTTCCATCTCTAATTTAGGACATAGTAAACCTATGATTAATAAAATAAACTCTATAATGAAAAAAATTGGCATAATAGATGTTTGGAGGGAGTTTAATCCAACAGGCCATGACAACACTTATTTTTCTGCACCTCAGTCTACCTATTCAAGGCTTGATTATTTCTTTTCATTTAAGAGAGAACGATTTAGAATTCAATCATGCGATATTGGAACAATTGATATGTCTGACCATGCACCAATTATAATGACAGTTAATATTGGTAATAACCCAAAATCTACACTATGGAAATTGAACTCAAGCTTATTGAATAATCCCCAGGTAAAAGGGGAGTTGGAAAAGGCAATAGATACCTATTTCAAAGAAAACAACAATGGAGAAGTGTCTCCTCCTATGGTGTGGGATGCATTCAAGAGTCCTGAGGGGGGAAATAATCTCTATTTCCTCATCACTAAAAAAACGTAGACAAGAGAGGCTGAATTCTCTATACACTAAACTCAGAGAATTACAAAAAGATCACAGAGCTAGACCAGGGACCAAGGAAGTATCAATTAAAAAACTGCAAAATGAGATGATGTGACCCAATATTCTCAGACAAGGAGGTTAAAAAGAAACTGGTATTTCGTTGAAACAGTTGCCTCCGCTGCCGCGAGCTACAATGCGGCAGGGAGCAAGGCAATGAAACTGTTATCATATAAACTGAGGAAACAACAGGCAGACGCCACTATTAATAAGATAAGATGCCCTCAAACTAAGAAAATACAGCATAGACTAGACTAAATTCAACAACGTTTTGAAAATTATTATAAGGAATTATACTGACAACCAAAAGAAGATAACGAAGAAGAGATGAAGAGTTTCCTTGAATCTCTGAATCTTCCCACAATCACACAAGAACAAAATAAAGCCCTGTCTGCGGATATTACTGAAATAGAGGTCAAGGCAGCAATATCAAGGCTCAAACCACATAAGAGTCCAGGTTCAGACGGCTTCACAGCCGAATGGTATAAGTCTTTCAAGGAACAGCTAATTCCAAAACTGTGCCAGATATGTAATGGAGCACTCAAAAAGGGAGAGATTCCCCCCTCATGGAAGCAAGCCATAATCTCAGTAATACCAAAGGAAGGCAAAGATTCATTAGATTGTAAACAATTTCGACCCATCTCAGTGTTAAATTTAGATTAAAAAATGTATATGTCAATATTGGCTAGGAGAATTGAAAAACTCTTGCCATCTCTTATTCATTTGGACCAGACGGGTTTTATTCATGAAAGACAGACCCAAGACAACTTAAGGAAGACGCTACATATTATGTGGTATATCCAACAAAACAGGACACAAGCTATGTTAATGGGATTGGATGCTGAGAAGGCATTTGGCTCAGTAAGGTGGACTTTTTTGTATAAGGTATTAGATAAATTTGGTTTTCATCATACTCTTATTGAGGCTTTCAAAGCTGTATATAATAAGCCAACAGCAAGAATTAAAATTAATGGCTGTCTCTCAAATTCTTTTATTTTGGAACGTTCTTGTAGGCAGGGTTGCCCCTCTTTATAGAACCTCTCAGTCAATATATTAGGCAAAACGGGCAAATCAAGGGCATAAATATTGCAGGACAGGAACACAAAATATCTCTCTCTTAATTTTTTTATCACAACCATCCACATCTCTACCAGCTTTAATGTCATCATTGGATAGGTTTGGTCAATTATCAGGCTATAAGATAAATATCCAGAAAACTCAGGCTATGTCTTTTCATTTTAACCCATCAGATGATTTGGTAACTAAATACAGCCTGAGTTGTAACAAGAAATCAATGAAGTATCTGGGAATTAATCTTACCCAAGATATTACAAAATTATTTGAAGCCAACTATATCCCTCTCAACCTTAAAATCAAATCTGACATCTCCAGATGGAATCACTTACCTTTTCTGAGTCTAACATCAAGGATTGAATCGGTCAAAATGGTGACTTTACCCGCCTGTGTATCTCTTCCTATCGCTGCCATGAAATAAGTGATCAACAGTTCATTGAATGCAGAAATTAATTTCTCGATATATCGGATGGGTAAAAAACCCAAGGGATAAAATTCAAGAATGCAATTATCAAAAGAAAAGGGGGAATGCATTGCCAAATTTAAAGATTACTACTATGCGATTCAGATAAGATCCCTGTGTATCCTTTGTGACCTGCAGTTCAAGGCCAGACTGGAAGGGAATAGAATTAGGGAGGATCTATGGGACCACCTGTCAGGGCGCAATGGCAGACAAAAACTATAGACGTCTTTCAAATAAGATAACCTGGATTAAAACAACACTAAGATCTGTACAAAGTAGTTAAAATACAATTTAAAGGGTGCGGAAAATATTACGTTTGGGTGCATATGACATGGATTTTATCCCTAGTTGGGATGGGTCTAATAGACAGGCTGATGGCTTCGATCTAGAAATTATTTGAGTTAACTGATGCAGCTCGATAGGGCAGAAAACAAAATTTGTTAGTATTAATTTGCATACATCCATGTATTTCTTGTCTTCCATGCATGTAATTTATTTCTTATTTTTATTATCCATTTGTTCTTGTTTTCTATACATGTAAAAAGGTTTTTTGTTACATGTTGGAATTTGTGTGCTGTGTAAATTAATATCCACCTTCTGCTCTGTTATTACTTATTACTGTTTTGTTTTTGTTCTGGCCAGCAAAATAACCCATCTTCCAGAGCAGGGATTCAGTTTCATTGTACATCTAAAATGTTGTTCAATCCTGGTACCTCAGTCCAAACACCCACACACACACACCACACTTCTCTCTCTCGAACACACACACACACACACACTGTACTCAGAGAGAATAAATCGCACTGCATAAGCGTGCAGTAATCACGTCATCTGACTCTTCTAGGACTTCTCTCTCCATCAGAACTGAAGCAACTGACTCTTTTACAAGCCAGGCCCAGAGAGACCGTTTGCCAGAGAGAAATCCCCTTGAATAAAAGCCTATAAATTACTTCCAGACCATACAGGCAACACCTTCTTTCTTATTTTTGAGAAACAAAAGAACAAATATAGAGAATATGTGGATTTCTGGGCTCTGTATGAGAGAGGAACTTTGCTTTTAGGCCAAGAGCAATGTACTGCAGGGTTCAGAGACACACCACCCACCAGAAGGCCTAATGCAGTCCACCCTAGCAGCTGCCCTTGGCTGGCACCAATGGAACTACAGCACCAGACTGCAGCCTCCATCAGCCCTGCCATCCCTCACACTGCCCCACCCTACACCAGATGCCAGCTCCAATGAGGCTAAACAACAACACCGCTTTGCAGCTGTTGGGGGGGTGAAGGAGTGTTGAGGTGTCGCCTCTTCGGAAACAGGATTGATTCATTCTAAATGTCAGAAAATTCTTCACAGCTGTCGGAGAGCTGACTCTGGTATCCCAGAAACAAGGCACAACAATTAAAGCAGGGCTTATTGTGGAAAGCCTGATTTAACAGCCACTCCACAACAACAACTCAGAGTGAACACAGTCAGCCTAATGTAGGCCTGCTTTAAAGAATCAGGACTGCATGCTTTTGGACCACAAAGTGAAACACACATAAATTCACAGAGATATCCACAGCTACAGCTCATATACTGTGAAGAATGAAAATCCTATTGTGAAAACCAGAAAAACCAAAAACCACAATAACAAAAAAAACAGAGTCAATGTTTTATGTTGTGTTATAGATCATTATGTGTGGACATAATGGAACCAAGAGCAATAGCTTGGTGCATAATGAATCACTTTGCTGATTCCAATCACTTCGTTCAGTTGAGTTTACAGAATGTCTTAAGTTAAGGATAAGACTGTGTATCACTTAGGGCTCACTGTGTGTAGTATCTTCAATGAGAGAGGATCCATCTCAGTGAGTCAGTAAGTCAGTGAATCCCTGCATGTTTGCTGACAACTGACTGAGCGCTGACTGTTACTACTTGTACTGCTACAGTAATAATATCTCTAGACCGAGTTGCCTGCTACCATGGCTGCTGCTGGTACGACCTTAAAGCTTCTGATGGTTTTAATGCATTTGTAACTTTTCTACATTCTGGGTCATTTATATAACTTGTTTCATATTCTGGTTGCAATGTCTTTTAATATCCCATGACATCTTATGGCAAATGGTAAATGGACCTGTAACTTGTAGCGCTTTCTAGTCTTCCGACGCAGCTCAAATGCCTTTTTTACACCTACGTGCCACATTTACTTTCACCACATGGCAAAGCCAATCCAACAGAAACTAACTCAATTTTTCATACACATTTACACCCACGCCATTTTGGGGTTCAGTTATCTTGCTCAAGGCATACTTCGACACGTGGCAAGAGGAGCCCGGGGATCGGACCAAACCAAACCTTCCAAGTTGGGGGAGACCCGCTTCCCCTGCCTCTGAGCCACAGCCGTCTTATGATTTGTATTTATTTGTAACTGTGCAGAGAGTGAATGTCATTTTGCAGAGGCTTTGATCAAGGCTTTTGTTGATGGTTCCATGCAATCCCAGACATACTTGACATTCAGCACAAAGCCAGTTTCTCCCCTGGCCTTGAGGAATGCTGGCTGGGTGACAGCAGCCTGAATCTGGGCTAATAAAGAATGTGACCATTGTAGTGACGGTCAGATCTTGCTCTGTCCAGCACCACCACTGCACGCACCACAGACAGCTGTTGTCTACAGGCTACAGGCTACCACACATATTTCTCCTGCATTCCCACACTCACACAGGCTTTATTCATTGGACAATACTAGGCGGGACTTCTGGAAGGGATGTGGGCAAAGTTTAACTCGTTATTGCGGAGGCGAGAAATCTGGAAAGATAAAAAAACATCTTCTCTCCAAGTGTTTAGTGCTTGGAGGGTGTTCTGTCTACAGCTTTGGCCTTATCCCACAACAGAAAACTCCTATGTTCACACACTGCATCAACCAGGTGTGGACCGGTGGTAAAGTACCACATTTCCACATTTTAAGAGAAAACTATTATAATGCCTTCCATCAGAGAGGGACCAGCATAACATGACTCACTTGTCCACATTAGACCACAGACTCCTAATGGATTTTGTCTTAAGGAATCCCCTCTGAGTATTTAAAAAAAATAAAAATAAAGTCCCCATAATCAATCAATGATCAGACCGGGGTCACTTTAGATTAAAATTAAAATCTGTGACGGAAGTTTAAATACTCTATACCTCCTTTTGCTGGGGATCCCCTATAACCCACTCAAGGACCCCTGTTGGTCCCCAGACTCCAATTTGAAAACCACTGATTTAACAAAGCAAGAAATCATTATACTGAGCAGTTGGTCGTCAAACTTTTTTCTTTAATTTGAATTAATCACAAACTGTATCCTTAATAGATTCCCTTAATTTAATGTAATTGAAGTGTCAGGTAGGAATAGTGTGACCCTATTCTCCTTTAGCTTTTTCTGTTCAAATGATATGGAATGTCAGACCCATCCTCATTGTGGGATTGGTAGTCACACACCATGGGGTTGTTTCTTCCTGTGTTATTTTACAGTTCATAATCCATTAAACACTTTACATATAATATACATATAATAATCATATGGATTAACAGATGAGAAGACCTTTAAGTCAGGAAGTCAGAACAACCCCAATATCAAAGTATCATTCGACACAATGTCAAATAACCAACAACAATATCTACATTGGCCCCTTGCTTCAGAGGACAGAGGAGCTGAGTGGATGAAGTTTATTTTTAATGGCAATGTGTGTCCATTTTACTACAGACTAATAACGGGCTAGTAACAAAGCTTCAAGTTTAGTGATGGATCGAGTTGATGTTACCGACTGTCCAGGACCTGACTTCAAACTTGCAAGCTGTAAGTTTTGCGATGTTTTATGTTTTTAGTATTCATTTTGTTGTGTAGCCTGCTGAACTTTGCTTTAGCATGTTGCTAAATGGCTACTGCCTGTGGCCAGTTCAGTCTATTACAGAGCCAACACACATTTTAGAGTTTTTAATAATCCTAACCTTGCCAGTCTTCACACTATGATAAGGAACTCATGAAAACAGGTAATTACCATGTCACCCTTAAATTGTTGAAAATGACCCTCATTTAAAGGGTGCCACTACACTATTACAAAGTGGTTGCACTCAGCAAATGTGATGCATTGAGGCCAACTGCTGCTTAAATCAATTTCACCCCGGTGTCAGAAGGGGAAAACTGTGTGTAATCCCCTCTGGCTGGATCACACTGACACCCATCCAGCGGTGCAGATCAGTTTCACCACTGGATGCGTCGAGGTTTGGCATTTTTAATGCTCTTAATGCCTCCAGATCCATAGGGACGTGTCAAATATTCAACACCTAATGCTGCCTCTCACAGATGTCAAATTACCAGCACTAGAACTGTGGAGCTGACAAAAGACAGCTCAGGCATCTGACTGTGTTGTGAAACATGAGGTGCGGTGCAATACAGCCTTAAAATGACTCGTGCTTTGTTTAATGGATGCTGTAGGCTGATGTATCTCACAGACACCCTTGCATCATGTTCCAAAATGAAACGCTGTTTACATTGTCATCATCTGTGCTCAAGATGTGGTTAATCTAATTAGCGGGGAATGTATTTAACACCCAGCGAACTCGTGGAGCATTATGAAAAACAAAAGGGAATCATACAGGTGGCACTGACCTAAGAGAGCAAGCATTCAGAAGAAAAGAGAGCAGCCTATGGTCATCTTCGTGTAGAGGTCTCAAAGCGTCACACCCCAGCGAATATTTCAGCTCATATGCAGAGCTCCAGTTCTTTGGATAAGCAGTAATTCTTCCTCTAGAGACAGGGGACGGGAACAGAGACGCCCAGACTTCCGGTGTGGCAGTGATTTCACCCATTAGGTTGGCCATGCCAAGCATATCAATAAAAGGAATCCACTTTCTGTATCCTGCTGTCCTCAGAGACAGGGGTCATGTGGCGGATCCCAGCACGCTGAATGATAAAGAGGTGAATATGAAAGTAGATTTACTGCCAGATGTTGGCAGAGCGCACCTCATTTCACTTGTAAAACAGAGAGGAAAGCATGAATAATTCCAGGACATTCTTTCTGGGGAATTGTCTGAGTTGTCTTATGAAGGAAATGGCAGCAGGAGAGGATGGCGAGGTGTCCGCAGAGGACGGAATTCTGAAATTCTGAAAATACTGTTTGTCGAGTGCACAGAACCTCAGTTAAAGGAATAATCTGTGACTTTTTCATATCACCTGTTACAGAGGAACATGCTGTCAGTTTATCTATTGATTTATTGTCATTTTCACAGTATATACAGCATTTACAGCATTTTACATACATAAAACGAAATTTGTCCTCTGCATTTGACCCATCCTATATACATTACTATATACATTAGGAGCAATGGGCAGCTGTAGGCGCCTGGGGAGCAGTTAGGGGTTAGGTTGCCTTGCTCAGGGGCACCTTGGCAGAGCACAGGAGGTGAAACTGGCACCTCTCCAGCTACCAGTCCACACTCCATATTTTGTGGTCTGTGGGACTTGAACCGGCAACCCTCCGGTTCCCAAGCCAA
>NW_023339718.1:27246692-27249364 GCF_004916995.1 Morone saxatilis
GTCCTGGGATAACTTCTGTTATGAATTGGCGCTATACAAATAAAATTTAATTGAATTGAATTGAGTTTGTTTTAGTTTTTAATAGGTTTTTATGTGTAACTCCTCCTTGTTTTTACTTCTTTAAATTAGTTTAAGTGGGGCGCCCGGTTAGCTCAGCTAGTAGAGCTGGCGACCCATGTACTGAGGCTGAGTCCTTGCTGTAGTGGCCCAGGGTTCGAGTCTGACCTGCGGCCCTTTGCGGAGTGTCATCCCCTCTCTCTGCCCCCCTTTCCTGACTGTCTTCAGCTGTCACTATCATAAAGGCAATAAAAGCCCAAAAAAATTGTTTAGGTGGTCAGGGAACAGACACAGTCTCTATGGGATTTTGGGTGGGTACCTGCTCTAATGGAATCGGTGTGTGAATGTGTATGAATGCGTTCCTGTTTGATGGAGTTAATTTGTGTAAAAGCGCTTTGAGTGGTCGGAACACTACTCAAACTAGGCGCTATACAAGTACAGTTCCATTTACCATTTACCATTTAAAAGGGGCGGGACTCAGGAAGGGTCACTTTTTATCGGTGCTAAAGCTATAAGCTGAACCAGTAGAGAACCTCTAAAGAACCATACTTGACAGGGCTTTACAAGTTCTTTGTCAGCAGCTGTGCTATATAACACCTCAGTCCAAAGAACCGCCGAAGACCCATACAGTGTATACATATATATGTATACACAGTGACGGCTAATGGTGATTTTGGGTGGGTGGACTAACAAATGCATTACCCAGGATATATGCATGTTTCTGTCACTGTTTGGTGCTGTTGCTGCTCTAGGTTCCACCAAAATTCAAAACAATATGTTCTAAGGTTTTTAATAATAGTTTTTTATCTTTACTGTAAAAGATAGGGAGGGCTTAGCCCTGTTAGCCCATATACCAGCCGTCCCTGTATATATATTTGTGTATAAATATAGATGTACCTTTTATCCTTCTTAAAGGTTCTTTGTAGGACCGCACCCCAGAAAGCAGTTGAGCGCTGCCATTTTTGTCATGGTTATTAGTGGGGTTTTTTCAGTTATTAGTGCTATGCTGGATGAATAAGGGAAAATGGGGGACTTCAGGCTGTAGTGTTCTGTGGAATCTTTTCTTCACTTGCTGTGAAAACCTGTTCTTGATTACTGTACCTTGTGCTTCAGCAGTTACACACATACACTCTGCTTTGCCAGAAAACTTCAGACAGGATTGGTTTACAGTAGTGGGAGACTAATCTCCATTGAAAGTGTTTTCGACTTTTCTTATCTAGTAACTGCGTGTTAATAAGCCAGCACATGCATCAACAATGTGATGCAAGCAGGCAGATGACTCCACATCAACAGGTCAGTTTCACTGGAAATGCCCTTAACCCTGTCACTCAGTGTCTTCTGATCAGCTGGCTTTCACATTAAAATGGATAAACTCATATTTCCTGATAGTGTCAACACAGGCTAAACACAACCAGATAATTCTACTTATGTGAAACATATTTCATTAACACATCATTCAAATTTATAACCAATCCCTTCATGTTCAGCTGGTTGGGAAAGCTGTGTCAGCCACTGGGTCGGCCGCACTTGTAAACACTAGTTATGTTTGTGTATTTTCACTGGCAACATGACACTACATGCAAATATTTCCAAAAGCTACTGAGAAGTTGTTAGCCAGGGTGGGCTGTTGAAACATAAGAGCAACAAAATTTATTTATCTGCCGTGTATTGTCTCACTATGGAAGAATAAATACAGAAGAACAGCTGCAGCCAGGACGTTCTGGTGGCCTCTGCATTTAAAGGTCCAGTGTGTAACATTCAGGAGGATTTATGGTCAGAAATGGAATATACTGTAATATTTATAGATATGTTTTCATTAGTGTATAATCACCTAGCAATCAGCATGTGAGATTGTCAGATGTGTTTTTGTTACCTTAGAACAAGACGTTTTTATCCACGGAGGGAGCTTCTGCAGAGTCTGCCATATTTAACCATGTTAACAGAGTTATTTTTATAAAAAGTTACCAACTGCAGCTTTAATCAATAGTTTTACATTAACTAATCCTTTTGAACAAATGTTTTTCTACCCAGCAACATGCATTGTCACCTGACTCCCTGCAAATATCTTGTCAAATGCAAACAATGAGAATAGAGTCCACATACTGACTAACTTGTATATTCATTCATGTTATTTTCAAGTTATTTCTATAAATGCATGTTGTTCCCCATCTATTATCTTATTTGCTGTCAGCTCTCTAGTCTAATGAAGGCATAAAATGACAAAACAAAATACAGAGGAGAATGTGAACGAGTCCTTTAAGTCCTTAAAGTCTGTAGAAAAGTGGAAATTTGACAGCTGGGCAACTCTATCACCTAAGGACAATTGTGTGATCCAATCAAAAACTCCCAAACTGCTACTAAATGCCTTTTTGTGACTTTCTAAGAGTTTCTGAACTGACACGTCTGAGTTATTTGTACATTTTCTTGCCTGAATGAATCAAAAGCAGTAAAAAAAATTTAATTAGACTAAGAATGTGCCTAAGTATGCATGTGTGTGTGTTGATGAACACAGCAGTGGTTCAGTGGGACATGAGCAGTTTGTTTTGGATTCCAGTGCAGTTACAGACACAAACACACATTCATCTGATGTGGCGATCACTTGCTCTCACTTGGCT
>NW_023339718.1:27249413-27250938 GCF_004916995.1 Morone saxatilis
CTAGTGTCCCAGCTGAGCTGACCTCACAATGAAAAATAAATCACGGATCTGGAATATAGGACTGCACTATGCAAAAGGTTACTTTCTCAGAAGTAGAACGTCATGTGCAAAGGAGTTGCTTCCTCCATGAAAAGTGTTGCATGAAAACAGTCTTTATGTGAAATTCAACTGGGGTCAGAACACAACAGATTATAGGCTGTCCTCACTAGCAAGAATGTGTGGAAATCCCTGCTTGCTATGCTCCTCCCAAGAGGAATGTCTTTCTCCACTGATAAAAACTTCAATCTGTCCTCAGTGAGTGCAGGTAACACTCATGGCCTGAACAATCTCACATTCCCACAACTTCCATCAACATGCCTCCTCCCAAGTGCTTGGAGCTCTCTGGCCAAGTAACAAAGCCAAAACTCACTCGAACATTCATGTACGGTGCTGATTATGAAACAAAACATTTACTTTGAGTCCAACTTGGGAAATTATGCTCGTAAAACTTTTCTTGCACCATGTTTTCGACATGTTTTGACTAACATGTCAGTAGACGTTTGTCTAATTACAAATTCGGTGGGCTCAGAGCAACATTATCATCCCATCTCATATTTCTGCCAAGTTCATGAATCAGGTTTCTTTCTCATTACACATAATGATTTGATTCATTGTTAAAAAAACAATATTGCTTAATGCAGCTTTAACTTTACAATACAGGCATCTAATTTCCAGCAAATGTTTCTTAATTATGTGGCTGGTTGTAGCATTATAGCAAATCTGGGCTGAAATTGTTTGGGTTTTGCGGTTTGGAAAAGGACAAGCTCTTTCAAAAAATACGCAGTAGGTGATTAGATGAACCATCTATCTATCACAGGCAAGCTTCAACCAATCAGATCAACGAACAATTCTGAATGTAAAAATACATCGTGAGACGGTTAAATTGTAATACAAATATGTGAAAATTCAAATCAGTGAGATGAAAAATGAATCGTGTTCGTGATTGTCTTCAGTCTCACACTGTTAAAGAAATCATGAGAAAACCCATATTGTGAACCCAGTACAGTAAATTGTATTGAATTGTGAGTTGAGTGTATTGCTACATCCCTACAAACCATATCACATAGTCAAACTCTTACCAAAGCTAGTCTGGAGAAGAAGGAAAACATCTTTTCTGTCGTGAAAAGCCTTCAGTGCCGTTATTTGCTCTTCTTTCAATGAAGAAATACTCTCCAGTTCTGATATATCTGATGCTAGCAGAATCTATGCTAACTTCTTTAGCAGACGCCACTCCTGTTTTTCAAGCAGTCACACAAATTGTCCCACACACCACAGCCATAGCTTTCTGGGGTTAGGTTTAGGGCTAGGGTTATCATGAGTTGTAGTCGCTGCTCATTGTCCCCCATCCTTGTTGTCGTCGTTGTCGTCGTCGTCGTCGTCGTCATCATCTTGTTCATCGTCATCAGTCACTACTATTAGTGTAGTTGTTGCTACTGTTGTTGCTGTGCGTCTGTCTGTCTGTCTGTCTGTCTGTCTCTCTCTCTCT
>NW_023339718.1:27251038-27253279 GCF_004916995.1 Morone saxatilis
TGGTCAAGGCAGACTGCCACCCACCTAGAGCCGGGGTCTGTCCGAGGTTTCTGCCTCTTAAAAGGAAGTTTTTCCTTGCTGCCGTCGCCAAGTGCTTGCTCATGGTGGAAACTGTTGGGTCTCTGTAAATAATTTTATAATGGGAGCACAGTCTAGACCTGCTGTATTTGAAAACTGTCCTGAGATAACTTCTGTTATGAATTGGCACGATACAAATAAAATTGAATTGAATTGAATTACATATCTCCTCCTGATGCCAAGACCTACAGCAAATACTGATTCCTTTCTAAAGATTTCCAAATACATGTGTAAATCATGTCCTTTATAGGCTACAGTCCTGTGATATTATTTGTTTTCTCTGTATTTGGCAAATTGAGAGGGTGTTATTTTGTACCCTTTAATAGTAGGTGGAGCGTTTTATCTCTTTTTCTTTTTGCCTGTATGAATAGCCTGCTTTATGTTTAAGTTCATACTGACTGACAAAGACC
Source organism: Morone saxatilis (assembly GCF_004916995.1). Taxonomy (NCBI): domain Eukaryota; kingdom Metazoa; phylum Chordata; class Actinopteri; family Moronidae; genus Morone; species Morone saxatilis. Next base: position 27,251,527 of record NW_023339718.1, read on the forward strand.
TCGTCGACAGCCTCTCTTTTCCTCTGTTGTTGTGTTTTTGTTCAGTAATTTCCTGTAACAGCTTAGATTTGTTTTTCTGGTAACATTCAATACATTCATTTTTCATATAAAACAACAAACAACTTTCACTAAAGACAAACGCTTGGAACTTATATATTATTTTATCATTATATCTTGTAATGTCCAAAAGAACAGTGTGGAACCTATTCTGAACACTTTCATACTATTCCTCCAAAGGTATAATGGAGCAATTTGCTTTTATAAATAGAATATGGTTAGTAACAAACAATATGGCTTGTGTTGCCACTTTGGGTTTGCACAAGCATAGTTTAAAGCACTCACAGTTTGTGTTTCAGTTGCCTTATCTAAAGCGTGGTCTCATATCTTCAAAGTGATTTCCATATTGTACGGAAATGAGCGGAAACCACTAGCTTCCTATAACTGGGTATATTTTTGAAAACTGTCTGCAGAGATGTAAAGTAAGAACCCATTCTCAGTCTGTTAAGGTAGGACGACAAAGTGTTTGCAATCATCAGCACTCAATGAGGGGGGTAAAGTCACAGGTTTCCCCGGGTAACAGCAACATCTGGAGCCCAGCCTGCTTCTCCTCCAGGCCTCCCTCTGCAGCCCTCACAAACACACGTGAACTTTTAACCTCTGTGTGCAAGTTATGAGGTAGCTTTAGGTAGGCAACTCTGCCTTTTGAGGAATTCTAGGCATCACTCTGCCAGCAGTGGCCTGGAGCTCTGTCAAAAGCAAAGCCAGTCTGAGTGCAGATCAATGTGTCCTCTTAACTTACTGCGGACTGACACAGACAGGTCACCCTGAGCTAAGAAATCGCATTCATGATCTAAACTAAACACAGGGCTGTTGATACGAAGCCTGGAGAGAATGTGTAAGCAGCTCAGTTAACTGGAGTTGGAACAGTTAAAGGGACACATAGACATTTACATCAGTAGACCATACCAATTCTCAAATAAAATAAGCAGATCTTAAATAATAACAAGCAAAGAACGGATAGTCACTGTTAAAGAGAAAGTAATTACAGTACGCAGCTTGAATTGTATCAGTACCACAACAGACTCATGTCATACTCACCACTCTGCTGACAGCACTTTCTCTGTTTAACAGTACCACTGTTTTCACTCACTGATTATTTACAATTGCTTCAACTTTGCTCAACTGGTCCTGCAGATATTTGGTAAATGGTAAATGTGATATTCTTTGAGCTGCTGGGAGGGTTTTAATGAAATATTAGGCCTGTCACGAAAATTATAGACTTGTTATGCAATATATATATGTTTTATATTATTCCCTGTCGTAATATGAACTTATCTTAAGATATATAGACATTACATCAATCATTTTTGCTGACCTTGATATTGCCCATTGTGTTAACAGCAGGGTTTTCCCTGTAAGGTCATTTTTTAGAGCCAGTGTTTGATTTGTCCATTCTGGGCTACTGTACGGTACAATGTGGTCAACTCCATGAAGCGTGACTGGTGATTATATACACTACGTACATATTATTACCTGATAACTAATATTTTATTCAGTTTTTGACAATAGATCCTCCTAAATGAAATGTTACACGCTGGACCTTTAGAATTAAACGTTGTACTTGCATTAACATGCTAATTATTATATTATTGGCATAAAATGTCTTAACATTACAATAATAATCTTTATCAGAACAACAGAAGTATTTATCATAACAGGCCTGAATGAGGTATTAATTCAATTCAATTCAATT
>NW_023339718.1:27253415-27260186 GCF_004916995.1 Morone saxatilis
AGCCTTCACTCTCTGATAAATAGCCCCGTCTTGCATTCGAAAAGTACGCAGTTAAAACCACTAAAGAGCTTAGAGGGCAATGGCCAAGCATCAGGAAGAAGAAAACACTGAATCTGTCAAAAAATAAAATTGGGAATGTATGATTGTTTATGACCTTTTTTTTTTTTTGTTGCTTTTTTAAATATTTTTGGGGGCTTTTTGTTGCCTTTAATAATAAAGACAGCCGAAGGTAGACAGGATGATTCTTAAAAAATTATAGAAAATACATAACACAGACAAAGAATTGTATTTCATTCCTCAAAATATCTGGAAAATCATCTGTAAAGTAATATTCACGGGAAATAATCTGCTTAAAATTCATCCAAGTAACTTGTTTCACTGTTTTCGGGTTAATTGTACAGTTAGGGTTAGGGTATCAGTTGTTCTCTACTGTTATCCATTGAATATAATATAAATAGCCAATAATTTATGGCATATTTTCAGTCATTCTCAGTTTACTGAATGATAGTAATGGGGTACCTTAAGAAAAAAGGCTGGGAACCACTGGAGTAGGGAATAAGGAATACTTCACTAATAATCCATAATTATGTAGCTGTCTCACTCTATAGTCTGTGGGGCAGATTGATGCAAAATCTGCACATCTTCTGTGTCTAATTTTATATGATCCTTTCTCACTCTAGCCACTAAATCAAACAGCAGAAGTTAAGTGGCAATGTGCAAATCATTCTGGCACATTTTTGCCAGTACCCTAATTCAGCACAACCCTAACCCTTAACCACTATTTTGGTTGGGTTTTTTATCCACTTTTTTCAGCTTCAAATGGACTTTGCTATCATAACTTAAAGGGGCGGTTGTGGCTCAGAGGAAGAGCAGGTCGTTCCCTAATCGAAAGGTTGTGGGTTCGATCCCTGGCTTCTGCTGCCACATGTTGAAGTATCCTTGAGCAAGATACTGAACCCCAATTGCTCCCGATGCTGTGCGTGAATGTGTGTGTGAAAGGGTGAATGTGTAAAAGCGCTTTGAGTGGGTGGAAGACTAGAAAGGCGCTATACAAGTACAGGTCCATTTACCATTTACCATGTTCTCATGGTATGCACACAAGACAACACACAGTAGGCGACATATTGCGCCTACTGTGGTCCTCCAGTCTATACACCCAGTCCTCAGTCATATGGCCTCATTTCTTTAACAATCGTGCACTTCTAATAGGGAAACTAAGATAATCAGTCTGTGCAGCTGCACTATATGGTCAGTAAACTCAAACTCTCATGTTAAGCTCAGAACAACCTTCCCTCAGCCACATATAATGTAAACCACATTTACCATAAAGCTGTGGCAGTCCAGAGAGCTGCCCAGAGTGCATAAATACAACCACTGTAAAATGAAAAACACTTTTTTAAATGTTTATATGAGGTGTTGTGTTTATCATAAGATTTAAAAACAGTAATAAACCTTTACATAACTAACCTAAAATTAATATTTTTTTGTAATGTTTTGGGGCATTTTTGTGCTTTTATTAGATTCTGATATGGGGAATGGGAAATGACATGATAAAAAAGGTTCCTCCTGGCAGATGAGATGGTTTGATGAGAATAAAGATGATGTGAATCATATACTAAGGCCTTCAGTTACCAACCCATTCCAATCAAACACTTATCAGAGATTTCAGAGCAATGCTGTTCATCCCTCCTAACAAAGACTTGGTGACTTTATGGTAGTGGTAGAACAACACTATGTTGGTTTTTGCTTTCATTCTTTTGTCACAGATCTTTATGTAAAAGCTGATGCAAACAACAGAGCCATTTCTTTTTTTAGGAATGTTTCAGTTCTGTAATAATGAATTTAAAGCAGATTCTGAACAGATACTTTGAAGTGTTTTTCATTATGTAATATATTCCTCCCATATTCCAAAATCCAAAAATGCAGGGAACACCCATTTATAAAATGTCATCATCTGAAGCTTAGAAATCCATACGAAGGCCTGTAAAACTGTCTTTCAACCCAGCAATACAAACAAACCCATTAATTGTATGTATTGTGAGTCACGCAGCATTGCTTTATTTACTATACACCGACTGTGCACCATCTGTCTCTGCAGAAAAACATATTGGCGTGTGATGAATGAGACGAGGAAGCTTGCAGCAGTGATGGAGTGTGCTGCAGATGGAAGCATGTACGTCCACAGCGAGAGGAGAAACTGTCAGTCCAAACCCTTTCATGAGAGCACAGCGTTCACTTTGTTTCCACCAAGACCACGGTCCTATGGGCTTTCCTCCAGAGGCTCTGAACCCGAGGGCCTGCAAGGTGACTGACTACATGCTGTCTGTCACTAAACCCTCAAATTAGGGGCATAATTGTATGTTATTGTACGTCACACAATTATGATATAATGCTGGAATTTCATGGTATGTTTCTTTAATGTTGTGTGTAGTAGTGTGTGTCATTTTATTCCTTGTCATTTCAACTCAAATCGTCATGTCATGGCATTTTTTAACATGTCACTTCATTCTTTGTCTTGACACAACATTTTTAGCCAGGTCATGTGTCAGACCATTTTATTTTCATGTCCTTTCAACTTGTCATTTTATTTCATGTTGTGCCGTTTTATCTAATTGTAAGTCTGGTCATTTTAATTCATATTCGTTTCATTTTATTTATTGTTGTGTCCTGTTATGTAATGTCTAGTCCTGCGATTTCATGACATTTTGTCTCATGTCATGTCATTTAATCTCATGTAGTGTAATTGCTTTTAATTTCATGTAATGCCACTTTATCTTTACATGTTAATGTTGTAGTATTAGCACTGCTGGTTTTAGAGGTAAATACATCTTTATATACAAGATGATCACTGTGATAAATTGTAATTGCCTTATCATTGTTCCTGTCATAGTGCAGGGATTCTGCTGTGCCCTCCAGCAGAGGCCCAGCAGTGGGAGGGTAACACACAGGGTGACTCCACAGAGCACAGGGGGTGGAGATGGGAGCCTGATAATGCTGAGCAGTCTCAAGGGAAGGCTGGAGAGCAGAGCGAAACCAGCGTCAAGGTCCAGGACTGGGAGCAGGCCTGAGATGACCCCAGCAGGTGGAGCAGCTCCCACTGTGTGCCATCACAGAGACCCAGTCAGTGAAACAGCAGGTGAATGAATCAGATCTGTGCTGACTGTGCACCACCTCTTTGTGATATCTGTCAAAGCCATTTTGTTTGATACTTGCTATTGAATGAAAACTATGGGTCCATAAGTTCAAAAACATTGTTATCAAATTCTTAGGATCCCGATGTGATTTTTTGAAGGTTGGATTGAAGAGAAACCAGGCTGTCTGTCCCATACCATCCTATTGTTCTGGCATTTCAGTGTAGATTTTACCAAAACATAGTAAGTGTAGACATGCATTGTTTTCAAACTAAAATTATTTTTTTAGATTAAGCCAGCTTAGTTTGGATGCAGTTTCATTAATATGGCTGTGTTCTTGAGGTTGTGGCAGTACTGATTCTACAGATCAGGAGAAAAGGAGCATGAGAACCACCAGTTCCCAACTGCATACAAACAGATATGAAAGGGTTTCAATGGAAATAAACCAACAAACAAGGAAAGAAAACTATTGCACCAATACCATTAAAATCTGCCCTGATGCAGGTACTAAGGGTTTCTATGATCACCCTGGGAAAAATACTCACTTTCAGTCAGAAAGAAGAGAGACAGGAAAGACAACTCAATACCTAAAGACCAGAGTTGTCAGTGTCAGCCCACCTTTTCTGCCGTAAAGAATGGGCATTGTCACAGCCCGACTGGCTGAGGGGAATCACCAAGCTGCTCCAGTCATTGTTGAGGAGTCAGTCCCCACATCCTGTGCAACAAGTGATCTGAATGATCCTCCAATCCAGCCAGAGGAAGTTCGAACTACTAATTACTGTAGACTGTACAACTTGACGTCAGACCATATCAGAAGTGTTCATACCTGCCCCCAGTTGCCACAAGTAGGGTGAAAATCCATCATTACCTCCTCCTGCTGCATCACGCTGCCTCTCTCACCTCCACACACTTGGCTAATCTTTGTAAAGGAGGCAGGATTATCAGATTGTCTGTTTCAGAAAGCAAGGGCATCAGTATGCTGCAAACAAAGGGCTAGATTATCAAAGAGTGTCTGAAACCCTCTCCCACCATACCTGTATGATGTTGGTATTCGGAGTGATGGAGCCAGGGGGAGTTCTTAAAGCACCAGTGTGTAGGATTTAGTGGCGTCTAGTGATGTAGCTGCAGATCGCAACTCCCTCACTTCACCCTCCCCCCTGTTTGGTCTGTCCCTTCTGGGCTACTGTTCAACACAGCAGACTCTGTGGCATCTGTAGATATAAAAGTTGTCTGATTAGAATCAATTTATATTAAGGCCTCTCACGGACACAGTTTAGATTGATTGGTTGTTGCAGTTATAATCAATCATAACAAAACCAGATATGATTTTTCATTAAAAAAATGTTTTTTTTCTAACTCTATCTGGTATTAATATGGCATCTTAATTTTGATAATGGGGGCTTAAGCTGCTGTTTACTGGTGCTGCTAACCACTTGAAAGGCCTTTTTGATCAACAAACACAACAGCTTCATCTGCCTGCAAATGTCCATAATCATATCCAGACAACATGCATGTATGAATTCTTCTTCTGGCTTTGGGCAGGAACAGCTGTGCTTATTTCTGATGACTCAAACAAATAATCCAATTTCACTGCCAGTTGACATGAAAGTTTATCAGTTTTGCATTCCTTCTACATTATTTGGACTAAGGGCAGTGTATGTTTTTGCTGCAGTTTTGGTAATTGCCTTTTTGGATATCCTCTAGTGATAAGCAGATACAGTTGTTCAGATATAGTTATGCTTCATTGATCACCCGGCCCCTGATTGCAGTGTTTGGATTGTTGGCGAGCTGTAAATGACATCTGCAGAATGAATGGTATGGAAGTCCATTTCTGCCAATGTGATGGGTGAAAAAAAAGTCATTATAATAAAAAACTTTCTCAAAATATTGACTTAATATCACCTATAATAAGTCCTTATTTTGAGATACTTAGTCAAAATATTGGGAAAGTTTCTCATAATTCTTTTTTTCTTTTTTCTCATCATTCCATAAATGATACTGAATTCAAAGCTGCATCTCTGATCATCTTTCAAACACATTCTCCTCCCAGAAACTCCCACTCCCCCCTGCAACAACGAGATGAAAACTCAGCATGGACAGCCCAGCGCCACAAAGGTTTCACAACTCCATCTGTATCTGCCTTCATCACTCTGTGATGATGAGGAGCAGGAGGCTGAGACAGAGGAGATGAGGTATGACTTCCTAGCATTGCGAGTCATTGGAGAGCAGCCAACTGCATCCTTTTCATCAACTGTTCCTTTGACAATATCTTTCACGTCACATCTGTGGTTTTCACCCTTCTTTCCAAAAACTTGGAACAGAGTTCCAAAACAGGTCTCAGAAGTGATGTCAGTTGGAGGGTGGGGAGACAAAAAATATTTTCCCAAGCAATTAGAGCAACTGCAGTGCACGTAAAGCCATGCCCACTGGGTCTAAATGGGATCTGTTATATCCATGGAATCATTCCGTGCAGCAAGAAAGCCAAAGAGGATGAAGTTACAGGATGTTCTGTGAAACATCAATGTAGAGACGGAGGGAAACACAGTGATGTAAAGTATGAGGGTGAGCCACAAAAAAACCTGAAAAAAAAGTAGATAAGTAAATTAGAAATAATAAAATAGATGTAAAAGTTATATTAATAAGACACGTATCCAAAGACCATGTCCTTTTTTATTCCTGCTCAAACTGTGAGGGTTTGAGTCCTTAAGGACAGTTTATATTCTGTACCTTAAACTTTTATAATACACATGGACCCAACAGCATGCGGCATGTGTTGAAAATGACAGAGGATGCTCGACAAAGCAGTGTCTTTTCAGCAGTGACAGATGGTTGAACATCCACAAGTATATTTTTGAAAGTTTTAAAGTAAAAAGATTTTGATTCAAAGTAATACCATTCAGAACAAGGTAACCATACTATGATATTTAACAGTAGTGCCGAACTTTAAAAGAACATTGCAGAGTTTTGGGAAATTCTTACTTTCTACAGAGATAGTGACATATTTATTCAAGATATGAAGCTGGGGAAACACTTACAGCTGTCAGAAGCTGTGATGTGTTTAAGGACTTGAATACTTAACCACTGCATGTTATGTGTCTGTGCTGCTTTCAGGACTTCAGCAGAGGAGCCTTGTGCTCAAGGATCTGATGTTGAACCAAACAATTCAGACTATCCTGTGTTTCACAACCCCTCACACACCAGTCAAGACCAGCCTAACACGGGGCCGCACACCTTCTGATGACAGCACACCAGAGGACTCTGAGCACAGCTGTGATGTGAAGTATTAGAGGACAGAACAGACTGAGCCAGTTTACCCCTAAAGAGGCCCCCATGTGGGCAGGACAGAAAAGAGCCATGGGAAAACAGGCTGATAAGGTTTGCAGCTGTCCTCAGATGGAGGCCCTAAACACGGTTAAAAACATGGGCTCCGTAATGAGATGCTGGACGGTCTACCCAAAATAACACGACTAGGTCAAAATCTAGTATATGGCTGGACTGTGTATGTCAATGTGCTCGTGAGGATGTAATTGAGGACTGTTGCTAAAATCACTGATATTATTGTTATTATTATTAGTTATCATTAAGTATTACTATTGCTACAGTTACTGTTGTCGCTGCTCGCTGTCCCCCATCATTGCTG
>NW_023339718.1:27260286-27262061 GCF_004916995.1 Morone saxatilis
AATGTTATAAGGAGTTCGGTTTAGACCTGCTCTACTTCTGTTATGAATTGGCGCTATACAAATAAAACTGAATTGAATTGAATTGAATTGAAGGTTACATGCCACTGTGGTATTTATTGGGAATCAAGAATCATGGAGTTTCACTGTTACAATATTGACTACTTCATTTCTAGGATTATGGTTAGGGTTAAGGTTATCACAACATCCCTAGAAGCAAAGTTATCTATACTGGAGCCACAACCAAAACCACTACCAGTATCTGAACTGGGAAAATAAGTAGGCTAACTAGCAATAGTGGGCTTTCCTAGAAACATACACAGTAATAACGTTTTTGTGCCTGTTATGTCAAAAGTTGGAAAGAACTCTATTCACAGAGCTTTACTTTTCCCTGAGTGTGTCAGTTACAACATGCTCTTATTATCATCCACTCATAATCTGTTTATGATATGCTATATGGGCAACACTTGAAGAAAAACTGTACTGGTTTATTACTTTATAGCTGGGATGGAGAGAAGTCAGTCCCTAGGCCTTTTTGATGTTCTGGCAAACATATTCTTCCAGTAATACGCTTCATAATGTGTTACATATGTACATTAAACTGCTTTATGTGTAACACTTTCAAAATAATGTTGCCCAGTTTTTTTGCTTTGTTGCTTGGGTCAAAGTGAAAAGTCATCTATGCCTACAGCAGATCATGGGTCTTTTATCCACACCGTACTACATTCAGTTTGCACTATGCATGCACCAACATTCTCTCCTCACAAAAACTACTTAGGGCTAACAGCCGATTTCACGGTGCTGTGATACTGCTGCTTCATCACTCAAATCCTGCAGCCGCTAGAAGGGTGTAACAAAGAAATGTTTCTCCCAGTTGAAGTCACACAGCTCACATGAGGTGTAATGAAACACCTCATCAGCGCTGTGGAGATCCAAAAGGGATGGGTGGGAGTCTTGACCCAGTGAAGCATTGTTACCCCCCACCCACAGAGAACAACGCGTCAAACATGCTGAGTCTGAGAAAAACACAATGATATCATGGTTCAGACAAGGAAAACCCCCCAAATTATGTTGAGAGAGACATAGCATGAAGATCCTTTAGACAAGGCCAGCAGTGTGGGCAGACATTTCCACATTCACACTCATCAGCTCACACTGGGAATCTTTTCACAGAGGGGACCCCTCAGGAAAAGGAGAAGTCAGAGAGAAATTTGTCAATAGGTCCCGTGTCAAAAACAGGATGATTGAGGATCCAGTGGATTTTAGTGACCTAATCTGTTCAAGTGGTTGCCACAGGATCATTGGTATGCCGAATGCAGAAGTTATGCGAGAACACTGATCACACAAAGTGCTAGAAGAGACGATGTTTTCAAAATGTAGCCAGTCCAATTGAACTCAACATCAAAATAGCTGAAAAACAGGTCAAAGCTGCCTTAGTGTCTCCACCATTGCAGCTGACAGGGAGTTTCTAGAGGGCATTGCATCACAGATCTTTTGTGGGGAAAGTTTTGTTGCCAAATATCTTTGTGTCAGTGGGAACTTTGGTGACATTTCCAAAGTCTAGACAAAAACTGGAGGAAAAGGCCACAAAGTCGTCCCATAATAAATTGTGATAACTTTGGTAATCTATTACACTTTTAATCTATATAACTTTAATGTGACCATTGTAAACATTATGCCTGCTAAACAACTGCATGCTAGCATTGTCATTGTGAACATATTAGGGCGGGGCTACCTTGTGATTGACAGGTCAATCTCAGTGAGTCCGTCCAGCTCAA
>NW_023339718.1:27262130-27267991 GCF_004916995.1 Morone saxatilis
ATTATGTTACTGTGTTGACTATTTCTCACCTCAAATCATTTCACAAACATATTTTAGTGTGTTTATTTGGATTACGAGAACACGCGTGACAAAAGAAGCCGCCACTGTTATAGACGAGTTAAAACTGCACAGCCAATGAGAGAGAATTATGTCACCGCTACTGGTTCAAAAAAACAACATGGCCATACAACAACGACCATAATGCCAAACTCAAGGCTTCAAAATGGTACTCCACAAACCAATGGGTGACATCACAATAGGTTCACTTTCCTCTCAAATGTCTTCCCTATTGCACACAATGTCAAATAAATGAATTTAATTACTCTTTAATTCTCTTTTCAGTTAAGAATGGAAATGAGCTAGTCGGTTTGACAGTGGGTGGAGTATATTATACAGTCACAGGGTGAGCAGATTGTTACTGCCAGGAACTTTTATACCAGATGGAAATAATGGGGCTTCACCTCTTATTGCTGACAGTGGAAAGTGATTTTTGATTTTCCCTCACAGAGTATCCACCCAAAATAACAATCAGGGTGTGAACACTTGACTTTTCTGTTAAGGACAGAGAGCACATATTACCAAAGCATTTAGACATTTTGTCTATACCCATATTTTTTTTTTTAAATTTTGCTTTATCTCAGTGTGGTTGTCCCTCATTGTCTCTCATTCAGTGAACTATTTTCATTCCAATCAGCTGACAGGAAGTCAGCCAACTCAGCCAGAGACAGACTCCAATGCTTCTGATCTATGAGCCCCAAAATGCAAAAATGTGAGAAAAAACTTTCATGGCATGATTGGCGTGCCCTCTCGAAACACAGTATCCAGTTCTCTTAATGGACAAGTGTGTAGGATTTGGCGGCATCTAATGGTGAAGTTGCAGATTGCAACCAACTGAACACAAAAAAGATCCTATCTAGAGCCACTGTTTGGTTTGTCCCATCTGGTCTACTGTAGAAACATGGCGGTTCAACATATAGCACTCCATAGAAGAGGACGTGTCCCCTCTGTAGATAAAAACGTCTTATGCAGATACATATAGGTAAAGATACGCTATACTAGAGTGTTGGGTGCTCAGTGTTCAACCTTATCAGCTGCTCTGTGTTGTCTAGTCAGTCAGAGTGGAGGACAAAGTAACAGGCTGTGACCTGTGACCTCCAATAGGTTTGTAGACAACTTCACAGTGGCAAGGGGAGCACTTTACCATTGCAATTTAATGTCATAAAAGGAAAATTGCTTCACAATACACTAATGGAAACATACCTATGAATATGTGTCTACACTGGACCTCACTTTCCTCAAGATTTATTTTAAATTAATAAATGTATTTATGTAGATGAACATGATATGGCAGTGAACATCTATAAATAATGCATGCATTGCTAATTTGTGCTATATTAAATTCTGGATATAAAATTATGAAAAATTTTAATTTTCGTGGTCTTGCTTTGCTGAAAAAAGACATTCTTGTGGTCTATAGGAGAGCATATTGCGGGAAATTGGCATTCGAGTAGGGAGAGAGGTTATGGATGAGAAGGGGTTTCTAAATGTTTGGTACCAGATAGACTGAGTGGAAGAGAGGAGCTTTAGCAGTTTAAATAAAGGGGCATATTTAGATGGCGACATTTAATAAGTGAATAGTGAAACATGGATGTTGGGGTGAGTAAGGGGGGAAGAATAAGAGAAAACTATTTGTTGATACTTTTTATTACTGTAGCAACCCCATTTTCCCACAGGGATAATTAAAGTTTCCTCTTGCAGTAACAGATTAAATTGTGGTTACAGAAATAAGCAGAGGATTGATGGCTCTAAAACCAGTTTGTGATGCCATCTCATCCCTCAGTAACTGTTACTGGCTGTCTGACTGAGAGCATTTATCTCCAGTGGAGCTGCTCAACATCGATCTGCCTCACCAAGTTCAGAACAGGTAAGAAAGACTGCAGAGCTTCATGCTTGTGGCAGCAGTGGGGAAAGGTCATGTGAAACAATGTCCCCAAAGGCCTGTGGAGAGCACACACACATGCTTTCTATTATAATCTTGTGGATGAGGCTGATTTTCTAATGTGCTAAACATAAACATCCTTATTGAATCACTTCCCAAGCTGCATGCCCTTTGCTTTTTGCAAAATAAGATTAAAGTCTAAAGACATGCTAACACCACCGTGAGGCTGCAGTGTTTATTACACCCCATAACACAAAAGTGGGCATACTGATCATTGTGCGGAGCTGAAAATGTAAGATGGCACTGGAACAAGTAATAGAACAAGTAGCAAAACGTTTACTAAATAGCCTATTTAAGTATTAAACTTAAAAGTATCATCGTCCCTTTAAGAACCACTAGTGTCATGTCACTAGTGGGGCAATAGAAATAAAGTGAGGGTGGAATAACAGAAGACAGATCCACAGTAGATGCACATGTGCAAAATTTGAGAGACTCCTGCTCAGTCAGTTGTCCCTGGATTAACAAGGGTCAAACAATAAACCCAGGTCATGGTAACTGTACTGTCTGCTCAACTTCTGGGTTCTGCACCAGATCTCACCTGGATACCATCAAAATGAGAGCACTATGCCGGTGATGTAAATGGTGTGTAAATGAAAACAGACACGCCACAAACCCTCCTCTGCTGGACTGAGTGAAGGTAAAAGCGAAGACAGACTTCATGAATTCCTTCTGCACCTGTCCTCCTTTTAAGTTAAACCAGTCTGACGCGGCGATAAAAGCATCACGGAGGAGCCCCAAATCCACTGAGCAATGTTAAGCTGACTCCTCATGCATGACCTTTTGTTTTAGTCGCTCACCTTCTGAATTATTACCTGAGGCTGATAAGGGCCTGGGTTCATGAGGCAGCCTCTTGTGACTGCCCACAGTACAATAGAGTACACGTGGCTCAGTACTGTTAGTGGTGGATATACAAACTCCACTCTCTATAGAGGCTTTGCAGTTGCTTTACACGACATGTGTGAAGCAACTGGCGGAGCCACTGTGGAGCCTGGTGGTCCACTGGAGGTTTTTAAAAATAGGATAGTGGCTTAATACTATAAGTAACCAGACTGGAAAATGAGTATCATTCTCTACTTGAATTTTAATAAAATGCCTTAACATATACATATATATAACATATAATATTACAGGATTTTGTGGGCTTTTTTTGGGGATTGTTGCAGCACTAAAATACCCGATTTCACAGGAGCTTTTGTAAACAAATTTGCGATGCATGTTGTTTGTTTTTAGGCATTTTTGGAAAGAAGATAAAAAATGCAAAAATAGCTGTGATTATTTATTTAAGGCAACTTATTCCAGTGAGAACCCGCACTGTTTGGATTAATTTGTTTTCGTTACCTTGGAATGAGGTGTTTTTATCTAGAGAGGAAGTGGGTCCTCTTCTGTGGTTGAACCATCACATTTCTACAGCAGCCCAGAACAAACAAACCAAACACTGGCTCTGGATCGGGCCTTTCATGTTTTTCAGGAGTTTCAAGGCCACCTTTAGGTTCTCTTTGGAAGGCTGAGTGGTATTCAGTTGGTTGCAATCTCCAGCTTCACCACAAGATGCCACTAAATCCTACACACTGGTCCTTTAAGAGAACTGGATACTGTGTTTCAAGAGGCTACCCCATTCATCAAAGTTTTTCCCCATGTTTCTACTTTTTGGGGCTCATAGATCTCTGGCTGAGCGGGCTGACTTCTGTTTTTTACAGACGCTCAGAACGGACAAATCAAACATTGGCTCTAATTCTTTCACACATAGTGATCACTACAGTGGACAGCTATTCAGCTATTTCAACAAAAATAGTATTTTGGAAAGATTAGTTCCATTATGGAAGTACCAGTCAGTCATCTATATATTTATATAAATATAGCCTATAAAAACATATAGATATATATATCTATATATATAGATATATATATATAAACCTATATACTCACTGTTTTTGCATAGCACTAAACAATAAAATATGTGAACACATTAGTTTAACAGCATTAAACAATATAATTTTATATATTTTTTTTTTTTACATAATCTAAGTACATACATTTGACAAATGACATTTCTCACACATTTTAAAGTTTCACAATCAAGGATGTTGAAAAAAAGACTTATTGTAACCTGTCAAGGTTTTAGTCAAAATAAATCTGATTCCAGCCACTGTAATAACTCTGTAACTCTGTAATAACACACAAAGAAAAAGAGCCAGACTTCATTTTGCAATGTCTGTCTTGCTTGAGTAACTGCATCCTTCTCCTTATTACCCATAAAACCTTGCATTTGAGGGTAGTTTAGTGCAGTTGGTTTGGATTTCATTCTCACTCTTTAACAACCTGTACCACAGCTCTCTTGGCAGAGGACTGACAGGCATGTCAATGTGTTTATTTGCTGCTGCCATGTTTCAACTGCACTGTTCCCAGTGCGGCTGTGGCTCAGAGGTAGAGTGGATTGTCGACTAATCGGAAGGTTGTTGGTTCGATCCCTGGCCGTGTGTCGAAGTATCCTGTATCCTGTATGTAGTGTAAAAGCGCTTTGAGTGGTCGGAAGATACAAGTATAGGTCCATTAACCATTTACCATTCACTCTTTGACTAACCACCAGAGATACACCCCCTGAAAGTCTTTAAAATATCAACCATTGTGTGTCACACAAACCAAGGCTTGTAGCTATGACAGTAGACAACTATGCCCCCCCCCCTACCAACCACAAACAAACCCAGAGAGTGAGCTCACGGTCCCATAGCAACAGCTGAGTGGATCTACAGTAACAGAGCTGCTAGTAAAATTTGCGTTTGGGTGTGGATCCATATTCAGAGGAACATTACAAACTGGGATTTCATTCAACTCATATGAATCCTCAGGGAGCACTGCTGAAAGATTTGAATGTCTGAATGAGAGCAGGTAAGAGCAGTCACAGAGCTTTATCACTGTGGGAGAGTTTCTGAAAGGCAATGTAATGAACTGTAACCCTAACCCCAACCCCACACACATGCTTTGTGTTAAAACGCTGTTGATAACCCTGTTCGTCCAAGTCACTGAAACTAAATGGCCGAATCAGTTCCAGAGGTGTGTGCCTTCTGTTTTTCTTTAAAATGTGTCAGGCTGTTAAAGTGGGCTTGTAAAAGAGGCTGGCTGTGTCAACTGTTGTGCAGTATTGTCCCAGGATAGAAGGAATTGACAATATTGACATTTATATAATTAGAATTATTCCACAATCAATTGATCAGTCAATCAGTCAGTACAATATTATACTGATTATTCTGTTAAATAGGAAAATACAAGTAACTCCGTCTGTGGGCTTCATTCTTATTGTTTGCAAGTCAAGGGTCAGGTGACAGTGCCTGGGCAGAAAAAAGATGCTTAATTTATCCAAAATTATTGATTAAAGTTGCAGTACTTTTTATCTGTCTCATATACTATTGTCAGGATATAATAAAAGTTTCAGAAAATATGGCAAAAAGTTACCTACTGCAGCTTTAAAACACCATAGCAAGCACTGTTCATGATGCACTGTTCTGTCAGGACCAGTATTACATATTGATCCCTTTTTTGCAGGGAACCAAAGTAGTGTTTTAAATTCCAGAATTATACATACCTACATATCTACATATCAGGTGTGTTTTAGTCAGTAAGCAAAAAAGCAGTCTCTGCAATGGCTTTGAGGCTCAGCCTTAAGCTAGGCACATGGACATAATTACTGCATATTTTAAATGTGGTTACTCATTACCAGCGATTATGTTTTGTGGATTCTGATGCACTGAAAGATGGTTTTTGGTTAAAAAGTTGTTGCAGACAGTGTTATAGGGATGGTTTTACAGAACACATGCACATTGAATGACTTTTGTTACAAATTGGCAGTGAGAAATGATATTTGTTT
>NW_023339718.1:27268091-27283224 GCF_004916995.1 Morone saxatilis
ATCTGCCAAAGTTCCCCTTTAAGCATAAAAGTATATGTGCTCATAGCTCACGCGCCATCTGCAGAGGCCCGTGCCATGGTGAGCATTAACACAGCTAAAAAAGCCTCTGGAGGACGTAATTGAGGACTACATGTATTCATTTTGAAATAGCCAATGGGGAAACTCCAACACTTCACTGACCAATGGTGGAACTCCATCACTTAGTCGGAGACAGACTGTGACATTTCGCTGTTGGCCCCCTGTTTTGCAGCCAAAAACCCCACATCAGAGTGTGGGAGCACAGGAAAATAAGAGTGTGTAGATGCTGGGCCACATGAGAAAACAAACTAGTAACAAGATGCCAGTGGACAGCTGATGTGAATTAACAGAATTAACTTTTGGTAGAACAAAAAAAAAAAACTCACAAGAGGGGACATCTGCAGAGACAAGATGGGGCCACACAGGAGAGCAACCAACAAAGAAATATTTAACCACAGATTAGCTGTAAATATAAAGAATGTGAAATACAGGGACTTTCAGCAAATTTGACCAAAAACATACGTTTATTTAAAAGATACAATGTATGTATTGGAGCACGAATCAGGGCTGTAGCTACCACTGAAGACATCATGTCGTCAGGCAATGGAGTCCGTTTATCAGCCTGTTATAATGCGTACATTTTAGGTTTGATGGGCATAGACTAATGATCAGTGAATACAGCAACTTTCATTTTGAAATTTAGAACGCTGGTTTGTCAGATGTGGTGGCGTATAAACCCCAATTTCTTTTGTGGGTTTTTGTTTTATATTTTCACAAAGAATATATTTGAAAAAAAAATAATATTGTACTGCATAATATGCTTTAACATGTCTACTGAAAAAGCACTTGAAGTCAGTTTTTAAGAACTTATGTGGAATCACATACAATTATAAAGGCCCTGACACGCAGGGACAATGTTGGGCTGCCGGTGAGCGTCAGTAGCCCTAGGTTTTGCAGGGTGTTCCGCAGAATTGGCAGTCGACGCTGTCTGCAGCTTGGACACTGATTTGCTGGTATGGAGAGTTATTACCTCTCGTGCACGTGCAGAACGTACGGGCTATAGTTGGCTGTAGTCGGTGCGACGTGTTCTAGAGTCACTTTTTGGCCAAGACACAGTCAGCTCTTGTCGCCCCTAGTTCTTTGACATGGTTTGGTGCGTCAGGACCTTAAGTCTTGGTCATTTTTTTACCAAAACAGGTAAAAAAACTATTAATTAAGTATCCATAAAACCACCTTCAGGACTTATAACCTCAGTATTTTTTAAATCCTGGATGCTGGTATGGATGTTTATTTTTCCATCAAATTTAGGTATATTTGTTTCATTTGCTCTATACATATATGTTTTTGTGTTACCATGCAAGAAAAAAACAAAAAAGTCATCATCAATAGTCAAAGTATTTGTGGAAAGAAAGTTTTCTTAAAAGAAAAACAGGTCAAATCAAAAAGTGACTTTTTTCATTTTCAAAAGCCTTTTTTTGTATAAAGTGTAACAAATACCTGAAATATCTAAAACTGATTTAATATACGGTCATAAAACACAGTGATTTTATGCAACACGACATTTCTTATTTACTGAAGTTCACACAATGCTGTGTACGTTTACAGAGCAGAAGCCTGTCTCTTCAGCAAACTGTAAAACAAACCATGCTTGACACGTTGAGACTCCTTGCAGTGCTCCAGAGGTGTGCTGCTGCTTATCGTTCACAGTATGTCATGTCTGCATAGTGTCTTCCTGCTGGCCTTCTCTCAGCACAGAGGTAGCAGATCATACACCACACACTGTGCTCTGGAGAGATCTGGACTCCACTGCTGTTCCGAAAAGGTCTTAGAGCGCAGGAGCCTGTCAGCACAGTGGAGGGAAGATTAAAGTCACATAGAAATGAAAACTGCTTGAATCTTCATGTGGTCTGGAAGTCAATTTACATCAGGAGAAAAACTAATTCTAAGGTAGGAATGCAAAATAAATAAATAATAATCTTTTCTTAATTCTTAAGAATTAAAATTGTATCTTAGTATCTCTTATTTGTTTTTTATACATAAAAAGAATTCCTGTTTTCATCTGTTGTTGTTTTTTTCTTAGGCCTCCATACAGACCAAACTGCAGTCATGCTAAACAGGCCAAACCCCATCAACATGACTCATAAACAGAAAAAAATGGCTGGACTATAAAAATAAACTGAAGGAATCTAACACAGTGAGGCTATAAGAATGATTGAGTCTATTTCCACAGCTGAAGTTCCATCTGTGCATAACTGTTTGCCAGTTGTTGGTTTGTGGCAGAGCATACAGTTAAAGTGAGATAATAGCTGTTGAATTTGAAAGAATGGTAAATAATGGGCTGTGTAACACTTCTTCACATCATTTACTTAAAGCCCCTATGAGGTTTTCTTTTGTGTTTCTACTGCCTCTTTTTATTGATTTCAAGCAGAATCCAACTGAATTAATGCATTACTGTACCTAAATTCACTTGTGTTACATACGTTTTTCAGTTATCTTCATAGTGGACAGATAGAAGGAAATCAATGTCTTTTCATGCACGTTTGCTCAACAATCTCTAATTTCATTGCTTTGGATAAGTACGATACAGCTTCATTCAACTCTGACACTGAAGTCATTGAATATTTGAAGTTGGGGTCAGAGATGGAGAACCATTTCCCTACAATATCCATGAGATTTAACACAGCAACGGCATCTAGTATACCCGTGGAGAGGCTCTTTAGCCTCAGAGTCAGCACCAGAACAGGTCACCTGAGACTGCTCCTCATGAGGTAGAACACAGTTTTATTGATAAACACGTCAAATAAGCTGCACTAGTGTACTATAAAGACATTTTGGTGAGCGAGCGACTCTATTGACTTTGTTTGAGTTGGTTTGGCTCGTTAAAAACCGTTCATATTATGAGGAGTAACGCAAAAGTAATGTAATGAGTAGACGAGTATAACAAATTAATTTCTATAGGAAATAATTAAGTAAAGTAATGCATTACTTTTTTTGAGCAAGAACCCCAATACTGTTCATAACCAGATAAAAACTCCTTGTATGGGGCTAAATGGTAGCTCACCTGGTAGAGTGCGCATTCCATCTACAAAGGCTGAGTCCCTGCCACAGCGGCCTGGGTCTGATTCCATCCTGCATGTCATCCCCCCCTCCCTCTCTCCCCACTTTCCTGTCTCTTTACAACTACTCTTGTCAAATAAAGGCAATACCCAAAAAATTGTAGTACATTTAAGTAAAAGTAATCATACTACATATTAAAAATACATATTAAAAAGTCCTGCAGTCTAAGGGTTACTTAAAGTGTTATCAGCAAAATGTATTTATAGTATTAAAAGTTCAGTGCAGCTGAATGGTGCCTGTCAATGTTATATTATTATGTATTACAACAATGGATTACTAATACTGATGCATTAAAGGACTAGTGTGACTCGTGTTTGTATTTAACAACCTTGGAATGAGAACAGGCTGTGAAGTGTGTAGCAGAAACTACAGTAGCCACAAAACCTTTGAAAAATGTGAATGGCCCTATCTAGAGCCAGTGTTGTTTTGTCTGTTCAACATAACAATTCTTATTTTCAGGTGATTTATACAGCATTTTAATGTTTAAGATGAAAATAATTCTAAATATTTGACCTACTTTTGGGAATTAAATTGAAAGCAATGTATCATATTTTAAAAGCTGATGATATGGTGTGTGAAATCTTCATCTGTAAGATAACTGGTAATTAGCTTAAGTAAATCAATGTAGCATGAATTGGAAATACAAAAATAATAAAGTAAAGTACAAATACTTCAAAATGACTCCACCACTGTCCCCAGAGGGCAAGTTCAAATAAACCTGGTGACCCCATGATCTTTCCTGTCATGTCATCAGATCCATTAGATTTCCATTTAAATAGAGACATTATTATTTTCATCTCAATCACCCCTTAACCATTCCTCTAAACTTAAATTATGACTTGCTCATTCATGTTCCCAGAAGAAGAAGCCTTTAATTTCTGTACCATCATGAAGATGTTGCTCTTGAAAGGTGCTATATAAATAAACTAGTGATAGTCTAAAGACATTATAGTATTCATTATAGTTCAATGTAGTGCAACACTATGGTGTTATCATGTAATAAAGAGTCCCAGAATTTAGTCATGTTCCCTTACTTTTTACACTTTATTTAGTGGCATTGCCTATGTCCCTGGGTCCCAACCTGGGGGTCGGGAGGCCTATTTGATTTGATTTTTGAGGCCTTTTGAAACTCAAAAAATATACACAGTAGGCCTATATCTCAGAATTCCATTAATTTCTATTAAGAAAATTAAATAAAAATTGGGATTTTAAAAGTTTGTATTATTTTTTAAGATCTAAACTTTGAAAAGCTGTACACAAGCTATCTTCACAGAGCCTTCACTCTCTGATAAACAGCCTCGTCCTGCATTAGAAAAGTCCAAACAACCAAAGAGCGAATAGAACAATGAGAAGGAAACACTGAATCCGTCAAAAAAGAAGACTTATCAATTGTTCTCTACTGTTATTGTTATGCACTGAATATAATATGAAATATCCGTACAATATGTCACTAAGTCAGTTGGCTCAATGATAGGTTGGGAACCACTGGTGTAGGTTAAGTACAACACAAAGCATTACCAAGGATGAAGTATGCTGCAGCACTGAGGGAGAGGATAATGAGGAAGATGGTGCCTAGACCCAGATCTCCCATGGCACAGGCATTTGGACAAGCACAGGGGCTCTCCACCCAGATCTGCAGGGGCTCCTCGGTGCTGAGGCTCTGCTCCCGGATGTAAGAAGCGGGCTGATTTGGATTGCAGTGGTAGTGCACCACTGTGAGCGGCTGCTCGTCATGAGCTGAGACACAGGAGGAAGAGGAGAACTGGTCATCAGGTCATCACACAATCAGTGACATGAGTAATATGTAATGTTTGTGCTGTAGCTCACAGAAATACGAGACAGACAGCATCTTCAGGGTGTCATTGTAGTGGAATTCATTCCCCTCGTGTCTCCCATAGCTGACGTAGCGGCTGATGTATCTGTTGAGCCTGTGATACCTTCACATGGCAACACATCACATAACAAGAACAAGGGATGCTTTTATTTTCAGATATTTTTCAAAAGATACAATCTTTACTAATAAATATAGTTAAATATGTGTTGATAAAAGCATGTTTATTCAAGGCCCAATGCAAAGGTCAAAAAAAGCAAAGTGCCAGGGCCCAGGCTTGGTGCTGTTTTAACTTTTTGTCATATTTGGGCAAAATAATGGCATTTGCAAGAATCCACCGGACCTGGACAAAAACAACCAGTCAGAGCCAAGAAAGAAAGTTGATTGTTGAGTCTCATTCCCAGGCCATCCAGTAGATGCTTTGGGACCCTGGGAATGAAACTTAACTATCAGGTACCGTCAAGCCACCAACCCAAAGTGTCTTTTATTCAGGCCCGGTGGATTCTTGCAAATGCTATTAGGAGCACTAGGAGGAGCCAGAGGAAGCTGATTGTCTCACAGATTATCTGTCTCATGTACTACTGTCAGGATATAGTGAAAGTTACAGCAAATATGATATAAAATATTTTTTTTATAAAAGTTACCACAGTCAACACTAGCGAGATAATAACTAGATATACAGACAAAAAAGTATTTTAGACTTATTTAGCAGTTAAATGAAAAGGCTAGTGATATTCTATGATTTTCTTTTTGTCAACTAATCCCATGAAATGACCTAAAGCAACACTGCATGTATCTACTACTAAGTACTGTGTGTGTATCAAAGCCTGATATATCTCCTTCCTCTGTGCCATAGAGCTCCATTGTTGTCTAAAAACGATAAAAAAAACACATCAGAGTTGCACTGTTGCTTCATTACTTCACCACTGTTTATTTTCAACTGCTCCTAAATACTCACTAGAGCAACAAATGTGTACTGAAACAGTCCCCACTGTTTGAGTAACATTTGATAAAAACTACAGTGACAGGCTGCTTTTGGAAATTACTGAGACTTTAAAAAAAATGAAATCATTTAATTTTTTTAATGAATAATAATAATAAGAACAAGAATGAATAATGAATAGGTTCAGAGCCACAGGCAGAGGAGGGAAGTCAGAAAGTGTTGAGAGATCGCTCCCTAGTCCCTTTCCCTTGGCTTCTTGTGGCTTTGACAAAAATGTATAGTATGGAAATGAATAACGGTTATTTTTTAACACTTTTATTATCATTGTTGTAGGTCTAAAGTGATTCTTACATTCTCCAATTGTCTTAACATTTCATGCAGCATATGTCATGTCCTGACCTGGTGCCTGTTCCTTTATATTTTGCCAAACCACAATAGCAGTGGCTGTCTTGAGTCTCCCTAGGCTAGCTTTGGACTCAAATCACAAGCACTGATGGTTTACAAGTTCTTGATCTGTGGGGAGAAATTTGCATTATAAGACTTTAATCTATGGCTCCAGACTGATTATTCTTTTTGTTTTTGTCCAAAATGGCTCTTTTGACAGTAAAGATTGCTTTCCCCTCGTGTTATGTTGACAATAACAAAAATATAGAATTCCAGCTCACCCTTTAACTAGCAAGCTAGCAGTTTATTAAAAATGTCTATTTAAAAATAGCACTACATTTGATAAGAACTGAGAGTGGAGATTTAACTGTGACATTGCAGATGACTCACAGCATTGTGCAATAAAAAAAAAAACCCTTCACTTATTACAGCAGTAAAGAGTTACAGAAAGAGGGATGCGAAGAAGTGCAAATGGACAAGGAAGGTGTGGTTGTATGCCGCTGTATACAAAAGTTCCTACTGCACTGTAAAGGTAAAAGTCTGTATAACTACATGCTCATACATTGTGGGTGTTAAAACTTAAAAAACAGTAATATTACGACAGAGAATAATAACTGTAAATATATATATTTATATAATATAAATAATTGTTTTCGTAGAAATTTAAATACAGCTTTTAGCTTTAATTTGACATAAAATCTTGTTATGACTTAATGTGTAATTAAATATATTTACACGTGTAAAAAATATGAAATTACCTCTAAGTACAGGCAAACAATGCTATAATACAAATAATCAAGTTTAAATTGACAGAAGAGTGGTATCATTAGATTTTACTTGTTTTAATCAGTTACAGAACTGTAATAAAAGTCATCATCTGTGAAATTACAGTAATTATTGCTGTTTTTAGTGATAAAAATTGTATTTCTACAATTAACATATGCTTATACACTGATAAAAAAAACATTTATTCAACATTTTTGTATTTTTGTGCTTCCCTAATTTAAATATATAGTTTTTATTTTTTTTATTTATTTTTTTACAGTGTACTCTACCTGACAATGAGGCATGCAGCAACATTGGTGCAGTCAGCTTCAGTCAGGTCCTCTGGCTGTGAGAAGGGCTGGCAGGGGCTGAAGGTCAGCAGGACCTCTGCGCTGCCCGGCAGGTTCTCTGCTGACACAGGCTTTAGACGGCCCAGGAAACCGTCTGCGTCTCCCATAGCCTTCAGGTTTATCACACCGCTCCCATCCTTCATGATGCATTTGCAGTTGTTGACTTTGAAGCAGCCTGACTTCTTAGCGGAGCCGGGGTGAGGGGAGTTAGATGAGGAAAACATGCTAAAGCAAACTGAGAGCGTGAGGAGGACAGTTTGAGGGCTCATGGTGACAGTGTGCACCCGTGCAGAGGATAGTGACTGAAGAGCAGCTAGCAGTATGGTGATGGTAGGAAAGTAATTAGAATAAAGGTGACTGCCATGCCAGGCATTCCTAAGGCCCACAGTACTCAGACTCAGATCAGTGTCTTTACAAAAGAAGCAAAACACAGACATAGTAGCCTGCATTGGAGCATGGTCCCCAGAAAAATTGGGAATATTTTAATTTCACTATTATTTAATTGACTAGAAGTTATCCCAATGAGAGAATGTATAAAAATGACTATTCTCAGGATTCACACTGCTCACTGTAAATCTGCTTATCTATTGTGCAGACAGTTATTATGGAATAACTGAATCTTATCTGATGGGGATCAATGAGACTACATCTCATTGAATATGGGTCCACGGCCTGATTTGATTTTAATAGGCTTAATAGGCTTAATTTTTGAAAGATTTTGCGTTTTCTTCTCCCTTACACTTGGCCTTGTTATATTAGCTCTCTGTTAACTTTGTATTTTTCTAATGCAGGGTGAGGCTGTTTATCAGAGTGAAGACTCTTGTGTTCAGCTCTTGAAAGTTCAGATCCTTAATTAAAATCAAAACATTAAATCACATTTTCATTTAATTTTCTTCACAGAAATTAAGGAAATACTAAGATATAGGCCTACTGTGTATATTTTCAAGTTTTCTTACACCCCTAAGCATAATCTTCTAATCTTTGTGCAATGTCATCCATTGTTCAAGGCAATATTTTTATACGTACACTATCGGTGAAAAGTTTTAGAACACCACAATTTTTCCAGTTTTTTTATTGAAATTTAAGCAGTTCAAGTCCAATGAATAGCTTGAAATGGTACAAAGGTAAGTGGTGAACTGCCAGAGGTTAAAAAAAGGTAAGGTTACCCAAAACTGAAAAATAATTTACATTTCAGAATTATACAAAAAAAAATTTTTTTCAGGGAACAAGAAATGGGTTAACAACTTAAAGCTGTTCTGCAGCAATGGAGGTTGATCAAGCCTTGAAAGTTGGTGCTACCAATTCCCACAGATGTCCCAACTTGCCTTGATTACTTACAACCCCCTCTGTCTGCATAAAAGTAGTATTGGAACACACTGTGGTACCATACCCTCGTGAGCATTATTTACATTATAACAGTATAGTTCTGCAGAAAGTAGTGTTTAGCTATAAAAATTGCGAAGAAAGTCAAGGTGTCAGTGAGTACAGTCTCCTTCGCCATCTAAAGGGAATCAGAAACTGGGGGAAACTGTGACAGGAAGAGGTCTGGCAGGCCCAAAGCCACAACAGAATCAGAAGACGTTTCTTAGAGTCAACAGCTTGTGTGATACGCGTAATAAGTCTCAGTTTCAACTGTAAGGAGAAGACATCGAGCTTTAGGTTTGACAGGCCGAGTTGCAGCAAGAAAGCCACTGCTAAGTTGCAGAATGAGAAAAAGAGGCTTGCCTGGACCATGAAACACCACTAATGGACTACTGAAGACTGGAAAAAGGTGTTATGGACTGATTATCTCCAGTTCATCACGTAGGATTTTTGTACGCCGTCGAGCAGGCGAAGTTTCCTCAGTGTGTGACATCAACTGTCAAACATGGAGGAGGAAGCGTGATGGTCTGGGCTGCTTTGTTGGATCCAGGGTCGGTGACTTGTACAGAGTGAGGCACTCTGTAGCACCATGCAGTACCCTCTGGTATGAGCCTAGTTAGTCAGGTTCATCCTGCAGCAAGATAATGACCAAAAACATCCAAGCTATGCCAGAACTACCTTAGGAAAAAAGAACAAGATGGTAAGCTTGAAAACATGGAGTGGCCAGCACAGTCACCAGACTTAAACCCCATTGAGCTGGTTTGGGATGAACTGGACAGAAGAGTAAAAGCGAAGCAACCTACAAGTGCTACACATTTATGGAAACTTCTGCAACAGAGTTGGGAAGAACTTTTTGAAGAATATTTTATTTCCATTGTAGAAATAATGCCACGAGTGTGTTGGTTTAGAATACATTTTGGTTTATAAATTGATCCCATGATTTCTTTAACTGTGTATTTGTTCCATGCTCTGATTTCAGAGTACAATGAGACATTGAACTGCATGAATTTCAATAAAAACCTGGAAAAATTGTATACTTTGTATATACCATATGTGTATATATAGTATAATGCTACACACCGTGTGTATTCAGTAATTTGTTCAATGATCCATTAAAACATATGTATAAGAAAAAGAAAGGTGTGTTTTCTTTTTTATTGTGTTGTATCAAGCTGCTGTAAAAAGTGTGGGATCAATAAGGTTTATCTTATGGTCGGAGATGCCTGGTCATTATGCACTCTATTCCTTCTTTGTGTGTATATGGCTGTATTATGCTGCTATTTAATTTCCCTTGTAATCTTGTTTGATGTTCTTGCTGTTGTGGTTTAGTACCCTGTGTAGGTTGTATACCGGTGTAATTACTATTGTTTTGGACTGGGACTCCTCCCCTCCTCCTTACTGTACTGTATGCATACGTTCTTTTATCTATGTATTGCACTGTGCCTGCCAACTGCAGAACCAATAACCCCCTGGGGACAAAGTAAAGTTGGAAGTTGAAGGTGGTCTGTGGACCCTAGAGTACCCAGGATACTGTTCCTGGAAAAACATGATGCTCTTGAGTTTTTCAATTTGCATTTTGCAGTGCTCTGAGAACCACAAACATTCACCTCCATTCAGAGGCAGGTATCTTAAAACCTGCACAAATTGTGCAGAGTGAAGGCTGGCCCGTGCTACTGTAGCTCAAACTGCTGAAACAGTTAATGCTGGTTCTGAGAAGGGGTCAGAACACACAGTGCAGAGCAGTCTGTTACTGTGGGGCTGCAGAACACTATGACCACCAGGGTGCACAGGTGATCACAATGTTGTGTGTGTTGCTGAATAATATGCAAGCATGCTGCCCCCCTGTGGTGGGCTGGTTAAACACAGTCCATTAGTTTGGAGATCATGTATGGTAATAAAAAGTTTTTCTCACTCACTTCAGATCAGAGTTTAAAATCTCAAAACTACTTGTTCAATCTCCACATCCTCTAGTCACTTGTGCACATCATAAAAGCAACTGCTCATTTTTTTTTAACACATTACAAAAGCTCTTGCACACTCAGGGAATTAATTACATAGAACTATCTGCTGTTTTCTACAATATCAACTGCCAGGTTGATCACAATGTATTCTCCCACCCAAAAAACATCTCAGCGTTTGTTCAGAGCACGTGCAAAATGGTTCAACCAGTTGTCATATTTGTCATTTATTTTAGCTTTTTGTGAATGTGAATTAATGAATCGCCCTCATGTGCAGTTCTGCCCAATATATGTTAACATTTCTATCTTTTCTGTATCACAATGACATGGTCTGTCAACAAATTACAGTACAAACAGTGAAGCTGTGGCAATCAATGTCTCACACAATGACATCTTCACACTGTTTAAATGGATATATGGCATACAGAGAAAGTGAGGCCAAAACCGTTGCCAGTTTTCACCTGAGTTAACTAAATGTTTTATTTGATCTTAATACATACAACACAGGCCACATCATAATATACATAAGAATGCAAATACTCTGGCGGCTGACCATAACCCGACACACACCAAATCAGTCCACCAAATATCCAAACACCAACAAACCCCAAACACCTTTCCTTTTATCTATTAGATCATTTACAAATATATCTTATTTGGGAGTTTTTTTGTTTACATATGGATGGTTATCGATCAGAAAAGTACTATTAAACAATAGTATTTGCTGTATTATGCTCTCTGGTTTATCTGGTGGGTGATACTGGGACTGCAGCCATTTTGCACGTCTTGCAACATCTTTCATCAAAACTACACACTGATGGAAAAAAGTGTTGAAGTTTGCAATTTTTAACTGTATATATATATATATATATATATATATAAATAAATTGTCCTTTCTCAAATATAGGGTGGAAGCTTTCAAGTATTCTTACTGAAAGCCAGTGTTGATTATGATATAATCTTTGTATGATAGATGCTTTTAGGGAGTGATTTAAACCCTTAAAATTAGTTTCAATCCCCCTTCCGTTGTATTGAATTGGCACTGATATAATCATTGACATTTACTTCTCAAAAATAAATGAAGGATTTTGATCAAGTTACACTGATTTGAGAAATGCACTTGCAAATGTTTAGGAAGAAATGTTCCACACTAATAAACACTGCACAATAGCCACAGATGGCTCCCAATTTTCACAGCAGTGGTTTCGACATGAAATATAGTAGGGTGAACAGGTGTTCGTATAGCAAAGCACTTAATATATTTTTTCACAGGTCAAACCTGATTGATGGAAATGAGAACACATCAGATTTGCTTCAGTGGAAATTAAGTTCAAATGTAAAAGAGTCAACAGACAATTCTGGTCTTTTACACAGATTTTATTTTGTCAATAGAAAAAGCCTCTAAGCTTTGACTGCAAATTTGCGGATGGAGTAGAGGAGGTCTTTCCTCTGCTGTTTCTTGGTCCGCAGACTCTCTTCGTGCTTGTTGAGCCGGCGGCGCAGAGCTCTGGTCTTCTTGGGTCTCAGATCCAGGGGCTTGTACTTCTTGCCCTGAAAGAAATTAAATGAACCATTAGTAGAGCTCAAACGACAGGAAAAGGTCAATCAGCAACTTTTGTCAAGATCTAGAAAGGTTTGACAGTTTAAGTATATTATATTTAAGACAAAAAGAAAAAGAAAAAAGAACCATAAACCGTTTTTTTTATGCACTTGGTTTTCCCAAAGCAGTGAGCTCAATGCACTGCTTTCTGTCAACAATGGTGTTCCAACCATCTGCAGTCACTACATGTACTGCAGGCTGGGGACCGAAGATGTGTGATGCATAAGTAGGTGAGAACATCACTGTCACTACCTTTACTCAGGCTGCAACTTTGTAATCGTAAGCAAGACATTTCTCTGCATGTGACAATACTGTCTTATCTGACTTGGGTCAAAGGAGGCAGCCACATTACAAGGCTGTAAGATATATACACGCACCATTTCTACTGGCAGGACATGACAAAGATTCACTTCAGGTTAACTCAAGTCTCAGTCTTTTGGTAAGCAGTTGTGAATGCATCAGCAAAACATCAGCTCAACAATTATCATCTTTGACAAGAGAACCAGAGAGCAAAAGCTCAAGTCACAAGCAGGCATGTCTCTGAGGAGGTGTTAGTACAAGCCACGGTTGCTCTCACCTTGTAGAACTTCCTCAGGTTCTCCTTCTGTGTCTGGTTGATTACAGTCAGGACTCTGGCGATGGATTTGCGAACAACACGGCTGCAATGAACACACGGAAAAGTCAGACCCTTGTGTCTGCACCAATTAGTTTGCTTTACTGACCAATTAGACTCAAATATAGCTGTACACAAACTATGTTAAAACACCATGAAAAACAGTTAGTCTGCATGTATGTTACTACCCACTGATTCAAAGGACTTGCACGTTATACAATACTGCCACTTGTACAGTTTTCTTACTGAGTGGTGAGTGTGGAGTTTGTGGAATCCAAACCTAGTAGCTACAATATGGCACAGTGAATCTGACAAAAAGATAGTCCTCAAGAAGTTGTACGGTTCTGAATACATTAGAGTTTCTACAAGTTTGAACAGGTTCAATTTAAGACCCGGATCTCAAACTGCTGCCCCCCCTCCCCCCTCTTCTAGTTTAATATCAATTTAAACAACCTGTAAATATATCTTAAAAACCCACTCCATTTAAAAAAATGTGTTTGGCACAAAATTATGGGTTGTGATACAAAGCAGGCACGTTTCAGGCCTTCATTTGTTGTAAGCTGTAATCAAAACATTTTAAATTTTTTTTTTATAAAAACTGCTATTTCCATTTTCTGTAGTACAAGTATGATGTTAGTAATAGAAATATTGAGCTTGGTAGTACTAAGTATCCCTCCTATGAGATGACTGTCTATGAGACCAAACTGCATCTTTTCTGCTTTGTGGTAATGGAAATGATACAGCCAAATCAAACTTCTTCATTAGAATTACTGCAGTCAGTAAACAGTCACTGGTTACGAGGATCATTCAGGTTAACTCAAGTCTCAGTCTTTTGGTAAGCAGTTGTGAATGCATCAGCAAAACATCAGCTCAACAATTATCATCTTTGACAAGAGAACCAGAGAGCAAACGCCTGATTTAAAGACTTAACACAATTTGCGTGTCCATGTTGGCTTTGTTTTGTAGTCGTTACAGCAATATGGATTTTAGACAATAAGCTAAGGCCCTGCTTCACGTTGTAAGATACTGCCATGTGTACTGTTTTCTTCTCTGTGTGGTGGTGGCGGCAGTGTAAAGCTACAGAAGAGTTTACTGAACCCACCTGACACATAAAAGTAGTCACTTTTATAAATCTTATTTTGATCACTGGGCGGACAGAACTTTTTATTCCCCTAGCCGCCAGATGGGCCAGACACCAAATCAGCACCTGGGTTTTCTAGCCTACGACAATCATGTTCAATCCGAATCACTTCCACACAGTACGTACATCTTGGAGAGCTTGGAAGCAGCTCCACCGGTAACCTTGGCCACACGGAGCTGGGACAGTTCATTTTTCAGATCGTCCAACTGCTTGAGCAGCTCCTCCTTCTTCTTGCCCCGCAGATCTCTTGCCTTGATCTTGGCCTGGACCACGACAGGAGAGAAAAATGTTTAAGTGACAGCACCACGTTGGTACCAAAGACGCCATTAAAGTTCAGTCCTCAGCCCGGTGGAGAGCGTCTCTTTGCGACACGAGTCTGCCAAGCTAGTACTGCTCGTTACGGCTAGCATACCGACAACATTATTGCTTTCTAACATTTCCCCGTTTTAACCAAGAAAGCCAACTGAAGCAACCTGCTACCAGTATTGACTGAAATACATTCTCTGTACATTGTGAGTTAACATAGTGCAGCAGTTAACTTTAGCTAGCCTGCCATATTTTCATTAGCTTACGGCTAGCTTCACAGGCTCGCGGCGTCGGTCGATAGCGGCGATCCATTCTATAACATTTTATTCCATTCCAGTAGCAGCTAGCGCATCAACACAACCAATGAGTACTATGTGAGAAGCTTATATGGCCATATAACGAACATTTAAGCGGGTTTACTTGAGATAAACATGAATAAAATCGGAATTGATAGACGAGTGTCGGCTCCTCACCATGTTCCTTCTCACTGCCCTGTTGGAAAGGCCGGACGCACCGCGTGCTCAGAAAAAGTAGCTTCCGGAGAATTTCTTCTTCGTTGGTTTGGATTTCACTTTGACAGTATGAAAACAGCGCCACCGATGGGCGGGCGGTGGAGAGCAGAAACAACGCAAAAATCAAAAGAGAATAGTTTGATTCATTATTTATATTATTATTATTTATATATGTATGTTTTTTATTTCATACTTATATTTGGATTGATCAGGGACAAGGTACGTTTTATCAG
>NW_023339718.1:27283324-27287737 GCF_004916995.1 Morone saxatilis
GACGTCCTGGCAACATCCTTGATTAGTTTACTGGGTTTCGTTGCTGGAGAACGATGTTCTTGCCGCCAGCCAGTACGTCATGTGCAAAGTATGAATATTAAAAGAACTGTCAGTCTTTTTAAAGAAGTGTGTTCTTTTTATTTTTTTATTTTACACATATTGTGCATTCAAACATACAATGTTACATGTATTTCATTATGGCTATGCCCTGTCCTTTAAAAGATATTCAGACACCATATGGAAATGTTGAGAAAAATATAGAAGCCATACCACCTATTTATCTTTGCAGAAGTCCAGCCTGGAGCAAAGTCTGGAAGAGACCAGAGCAGAGCTGCTGGTGGTTCGGACTAACCATGCTGATACTGTTAGCTCTCTGGAGGCACAGGTAAACCAGTGCATCTATTCCCTAACCCCTGACCTATGCTGAAGGCCCTGAAACTGCTGTGATTATGATTAAGTAAAACGATAAGTGCTGAGATATTTACTCCTTGTGCTAAATTAGCTTATGTAGGTCGCTTTCAGGTGAATAAAAAGAGCAATCCTTTATTTATTTTACTAACGTGACTTGGTCAATTTCAATCCAGATGTTTCTTTCATACGTAAAACAGGCTAAATTGTCAAAATATAAATGGTCTTGTAATAAATTGTATGACAGAATACCCATCCAGCTGTGTCTCTCCTGTCTGACCTCAGGTATCTAGAATGAGCTGCAGCATTACTGAGCTGCAGACCCTCCTCCGACACAAAGAGGACTCCTCCAGAGCCTACCGAGAAAGAACAGACACACAAGTAAGCACACAGACTCAGTAGTGGTACAGAAGCCAACTGACAGATACTGTACACAACCACCAAATATCTTTAGAGTCTGCAGTTAAGTTATTGTGGCTGCTGAGTCAATTCAATTATCAACTAGATAACTTGTTCCTTTTGAAGCATTAACTCACACACAAGGAAGGCATACAGAAAAAGACTGTCTGATGACCACAGAGAAAAATGAGGCAATGGACACCAGCCCACTTTAATATGTCTGGTTCCTCACCTTAATAGGAAATAAATGGATTTCTGCTGACTTGCTGATGATGTTGATCTGAGTGTTGAAGTCTGGTTACAATCAATCATTTTAGTATTTGCTGTTTCAGATAGCTAATCTGGAGCAGCAGGTCCTAGACAGCAGTGAGAGACTGAAGAGTGCAGAGCAGCAGATCACAGAGAAACAGCAGCACATGGATAAACTGGTGAGTATACACAAGAGTCTTTTTTTCAGACTAAGATAGGCTTGATGTTTTCCAAAATGGCTGTTAGAAGACTACTGGCTACTAATATTTTACCAGCTGGGGGAAATGGCATGTTAAAACCAAAAGTGAGAGCTTTGAACACAATGTTTAAGCACTTTCCTCAATTATTAGACAGCGCTGGTCAATAAATTGTTGAGTGTATTAAATATGAAATGCATATTTTTATTTAAACATTCAAACAAGTACACAGTTTGTAGGATTTGTAAATTCCTCTCTTGGGGCCATCTGGTGACAGTGTCAAGAATGACACTGTGGCAGACAGCAGTGCACATAATGTTCTTAATTTCAGGTATTATGACAGTGAAATTACTACACTTTTCCCACTCAGATCTTTTCAAGCCCATTATTATAACTCAAACTGACACAACAACTCACACACAACGTGCATTCCCTACACTACCCATTGAGACTTATACCCCCACCCATTCATCTATTTATCTTTTTTCTCTTCCTGCTTTCTTTTTCTTTTTGTTTGTACTTTTTATCCATGTCTTAATGTCCCTGTATTTCACTTGTTGTTTTGTGTTAAAGAGTCACGTCAAATGTTAAAAGCTCCTTGCTATTTCAATGATATTTTAACATTTTCTCCATTAATCGATTAGTTGTTTGGTCCATAAAAGGTTGATCAGTGTTTCCCAAAGCCCAATCTGACATCCGCCAATGTTTTGTTCTGTCCACAACCCAAAGATATTCAGTTAACTGTCAGTCTAACTAAAGAAAGCAGAAAATATTCACATTGGAGAAGCTGAAATCAGAAAATAAAATCATTTGTTTATGAAAAAAATTACTTGAAACAGTTGTATCGAAATAGATTAATTTATTAGTTGACAACTAATCAACTAATTGACTAATCATTGCAGCTCTATGTTCCCATTTGTAACATATAAAGAAATTAAAAGAAAGATATGTTGCTATTAAAACCTTAAGTTTTCACTTTGTTACGGGCAAATATTGATTTTTGGTTAGAAACAACTTAAAGTGTGTTTTTGTATGCATGTGTTGTGTTTAACTTTGCTTTTGTTTGTGTGGTTTGTTCAGCAAGGAGAGTGGAGTGCAGAGAAGGCGTTTCTGGACCAACAATTGTGCTTGTTAGAACAGCAGAGTCAGGAAAAGGCCAGCCGGCTGGAGGAAAGCATCAGTTCTCTACAGACAGAAAGACAGATGCTGCAGGACAGGGGGGTATGTTCTACTCCCATTTCAATTCCTCCTTTTAAAAATATTTATTTGTAATATACAACACTTTTCAGTAGCCATGCTGTCACACTGAGAGACATTGGTTAATAGTTTAATATAAACGCGTGTATTGCAGTGAAGAGAGAGCACAGTTTGCTGTGTTGACTAATACTTTCCTGTATGTGTGCTAGGCTGATCTGGACAGGCAGAAGAGCGAGGCAGACTCCTCTCTGAAGCAGCGGACAGAGGAGCTGGAGCTGTGCAGAGTAAGAACAACTATAACACACTGGGTTTTATTTTATATGTGCACAAATTCATATTTGAAGTTATATTAGATATTGAGTATTTTAACACATGAAATGGAAAAATCTATTCAGTACTTAAATTTATGGTGAAATAATGAAAATCTAATGCTTAGACACTAAAACATGACTTTACACAGATCCACTAGAAATATAGAGAATTTTCCTACTGTAAAGCGAAGCAGAGTGTCTTGCAGTCCTCACTCCGGTCTTGGTCTTGGTGTGTTCCCTCAGGTGGAGCTAAACAGCCGGCAGACAGTGAGCACGGAAATAGCCAAAGCTCTAGAAGAAACAAGGCACCAGAAGGAGGAGCTGCAAACACAGGTCTGTGGCCAAACACACATCATGCAATATTCACACTAATAGAAAGCCAGCACGTGGTGCCCCACCGACACAAACACACTTATTCCTTTGGAGGAAAAGAAGAACAGAATTATTCAGCGGACTGTACGTTTATTCGATCACGTACAGATTATAAGACTAGAGCTAGGTGTCATTCATTGTGGGAATGTGAGTTTGTACTGTGTAATGAAAAGTGTTTGCCTTTGCTTGTTGTCAGGTTGGAGAGCTCACCACATCTCTACAGAGCTCACAGCAGGAAGTATCCACTGTCACTGAGAAACTAGCACTGAGAGAGGAAGACATCAAAACACTACAGAATGGTACACACACACACACACACATACTGAAGGCAGGCTAGGTAGGATTTTCCGAACAAAAAAAGCAAAAACAATATGTAAACTCTCTCAATCATCTTACTGACCCACTAGACTAGCCCCCCTGCCTGTATTATTGTATTTTGCTTTGTACGGGATGTTTCTGGGCGTCAACCTTTGGGTAGCACGAAGGGTCTGAGTTCTGCACTGTAGCTAGCAGATCGCTGTCTCATTCTCTCCTCACCTCTCCAGCTCTGACACAGCATTAACACAAAGTGCTGAGATTGGTCTATGCGAGATTATGAATGTTTAACAGACCTGCAGTCTGTGTGTCTGTTTGACCAAGGTGTATTAAGCTAAACACAGCTTTGGCACAAAATCCTACTATGCACACCTCCTGCAGGATTGTGCATAACTGCTGTGGAACAATCAGAAGATACATTTTTTATTTCTCGGATTCACTGCTTTGCTCTTGGTAACGCCACTCCCTCACTTCCATTCGCTGTCTACCTTGCTCTACCATGGCTGGTCTCAGTTGAGCCGGAGGCAGGGGCCAACTTTAAAGACAGAAACAGAAAAAATCCTGCATAGTATGTCTTTTGAAGTTCTTAATGTTTTTCCTTGTAGTGTAATAGTAGTTGTTGGTGGACTAGGGTAGACTAATATCAGGCTGTAAGGAGAGATATTTAACATTACATGATGGTTTCAATGTTGCTTCAGTGGCTTTTCCACCCTGACAAGACTAAAAATACTGGTGAAGCTGTAAATACTGTACTTATGCTAGCTATTAGCATGTTTGATGTAAAAACACTAAAACAACTCTTACAGAAATTACAAACACTGCTACAATGATGAGTTGGCTGTATTAGGTCTAATATTGAATATTATTTTCAAATGTTGCATTTTCATAAAGTGGTTGATTTTGTCTACCCCCTACTGTACATTTAAATTGTTTGGCATGAAGTGTGAAGAGAGTGTGTGTGTGTG
>NW_023339718.1:27287762-27302356 GCF_004916995.1 Morone saxatilis
GTGTGTGTGTGTGTGTGTGGTGGTGTGTGTGTTGTGTGTGTGTGTTGTGTGTGTGTGTGGTTGGCAGAGGTGCAGTTTCGCAGGCCTCACTGATCCCAGCTGCAGGGGGAGAGGTGGGAGCCGGGCAGCGGGCCCAGATGGAGCAGGATGGAGCTGCGACAAAGATCCCAGCTGGGGCACAGGCCTGAGGGAGAGCGCCTTGTAGCGCAGACTCAGGGCAGCTGGATAGCTGCCAGCGGCGGGGTTAGCTCCCAAACACACCAAATGCTCACAAAGATGGCCGCGGGCGTACATAGGCAGCCTTTCTAAGTGACAGAGTGAGTAGTAAAGGCAGCGGTTTTCTTTTGTAAATATGTCTTCTGAATCCATAGGAGGGTCCGTTTCTGCACCCGTTTCACACTCTTAGTGACACGCATTCACACTGGGGGACAAATACTTACATTTAGCAGCTCTTCACTTTGCTTTAGCATCTCCTTCATTTCACTGAACTGGAACTGAAGCACGCTGTGGGCATGTTTCTCTCGCTCGTGTTCCTGTGAGTAACAAGACACAGCCTGACAACCTTGTTTTCATTTTCAACATCTATCTTCAACTTCAGCTGACATTCTGAGGACTGTGTTATGTGCATTACAGTCCCCATTAGGCAGTTATATTGCACGTATGTTTTATGTCCTTAGGTACCACCAATGTAGCGCTGCAACAATTAGTCAATTCATCTATTAGTTAACTTATTTATTTACTTATACTAATTAAATTAACTTCTCTGATTTCAGCTTCTCAAATGTGAATATTTTCTGTTTTCTTTAGTCCTCTCAGTAAACGGAATATCTTTGGGTTGTGGACAAAACAAGACATTTGGGGACGTCACCTTGGGCTTTGTCACTGATCAACATTTTTCACTATTTTATGGAGTAAACAACTAAATTATCGTTAGTTGCAGCCTTGCTTATGAGAGAATAAAATCACATGCCTGGTGCATTCCTTCTTACCGCTCTATTTCAAACTCAGAGTTGAGCCTGCAGCTCTCCTCGTGTTGCCGTTGCAGTGCCTGGAGTTTCCCCCGAGTCTCCGACAACCCTCGCTTTGCCGACTGAACTTCAGCTTCCTTCTGCTGGAGCTCCCGATCCTGCTGGCTCAGCAGCTCCTCCTTCTTCAGCAACTGATAGACATAAATGGGAAATAAATAACAATAAAATAACATACCATGCAGTAAAGAACGTGCTGCTACGGACTCAGGTGAAATCCAATCACACCTCAACAAACTAAGTGATTTAGAACACATTCAGTGCCACAGAGACTCCCCTATCCTGCACTCAGGCTCACAGACAAGTGCCAATCTCCCATTTTCATTTAAATCGCAGAATGACAAAAAGAGGGTGGTAAACTGCACTGTTTGAAAGAAATGCTGCAAATCCAACTATACAACTCCACATGTACGCACCATGTGTTTAACTTTAGCCAGCTCCTGCTGCTGAAAGCCCTCCAGTTCATCCAGGTCATCCCTTTTTTGGAAGAGTGCTAAGCTTTGCTCCATCATCTCCTCTAGCCGGGCTGACAGGGCAGCCTTCTCCTAAACAAACACAACAGGTACATTACACTACATGTGCAGCCAAGAAGCCAAAGTTGTGTGCTTTCACACCTGTACTTTGTGCACTGTATTTCTTTTTGCTGGGGCTACTAAAATGAATGGGAGTAGGACACAAGAACAACATCTGGTTTTAGATCATTTTCTAACATATCAGGGACAAGCCCTGAAATCATTTGGTGACACGCATACCGTGGTTGCCAAATGATTTGGCAGAGATATAGACTACATTGCTTATAACCAAGTTTAGGAGGTGACTTTTTCAAACAGTTCAAAATCAGCAGATAGCTTTTGAATTCATGCTAAAATCAAATATCTAATATAGGAGTGTAATGGTATGCAACATTCCATAGACACAGTTCAGCATGTATGTTTGTTTTGGGGTCGTGGTTTGAGGGTTCGATGGTACGATTTCAGTAAACAAATAAATGTAGAAAATAACATTTTTGTCATTTATATAAAAACACAAATGACAGTAATGCTACAGTCTGACCTGATCGTCAGATTGGTGTACAACTTGAGCTCGTTTATACAGGCACTTTGTAGCAGAGCTCAAGCACTGACCATATGCTTAAATCTTGTATTGTCTGCACTGAGTATGGTCACATATCTGCAGAGATAAACACTCTATAGCATTAGTTATTGATTTGGCATCTGCAGTGAGAGGCTGTCTGAATGCTGTGGGGAGAAGGACTCGCCTTCCTCTGTTTCTGTCTCATTCCACTAATCCAGTGTTTCCTAAATGGGGGTACGTGCAGATACGGGTACTTTGGAGTACTGATGACATTTTTAAAAAAAAGTATATAGTATACTATAAGTTCAATAAAAAAAATTAAATGCAAGTTCAATAAGCTAAATTTCAAATTCATATTTAATATTCCTATTTTCAATGTATCCTTTACTGCTGTATACTGTCAATTGCAGTAAAACCTCTGGAAAAGACTGGGCAAAAAAGAAAAAAAAAGCCATAATGCCATAAATTCAATGATGGGTTCTAAATATTTAACATGAAACATTTCTGTTTTTCTTAATAAATCAGACACCGACAGTGGCACACACTTCACAGTGTATCTAAATGCACTGGGAGGATCCTCTAGCTCTGACCTCTCATTTGTGTTTGCCATTTGGAGGAGGAGACACTACATGAGCTTGACGAACCAGAATAACCTGACTAGCATGCTGCAACTGATGGACAACAACCAGTTACCGTTGCATAGCTGAAACAGCTGCTGTAACTCACTTATTTCTTGTGCAATAGAACATTGGGTAATATCTCTTTTAATACTCAATATTTGGAGTATTTTATGTTGATTTATAGCGTTTATACAGCTATTTTGATAATAATATTTTGTTTTGAAAAGGAATCAATGTTCAAGTTCTTGGCATATGTTATGTTCTGTTTTTACTGTTTATTGTCTGATTTCTTCATAGAAAGTATCACTGTGTGGGGCCAAGAAAGCTCAATCAATATAATGTTTTTATATTCTATATACTCCTGACAGTAGAATAAGCCACTATAACCCTATATAAAAGGCACTGTCATAAAACATTTAGAATTACTGTGAACTTCTGAAAGTCATTGATCCTTGTTAGGTGTGTCAAATTTTAAGATATTCTATATAATGGTAAAATAAAAGGATAGACTTTTCAAGACTTTTTCATTACCTTTTCCACAACAGCCATCTTCTCCACGCATTCCTGCAGGTAAAGGATAAAAATAAATGATTACACAATCCACAAATCAGGACTGTACAAGGAGTGAGACAAGCATTTACCTGATCCTTCTTCTCCAGTGCTAAAGCCATCCCCTCTGCCATTTTGGTTCTGCTGGCCTGGTGAGACTCATTCTGGTCTTGAAGTTTCTTTATGGATGCTGGGCAGTCAAAGTGAGAGGAAAAGAGAAAAAGAAAGCAAAAAAGATGGAAACCATACAGAGATTTTGTATACAACCAAAAAGAACAGAAATATTAAAGTAGCAAAGACAGTGGCACCGTTAGTAGCTGTGAAAAGTTAGAGTCCGATTAAGAAGTGTATTCATCCCAGAAGCAAAGACAGGCAAAGACAAGCGATGCATGGCAACTGAAACACACGTTGTTAAAGCTAACACTGCAACATCTGAGTGTGAACTAAGAACAAAAATCCACCCTGAAGTTGACATGTCCTTGAAGATACACCTTTATTACAACTCAAAATACTAAAGCTAGAACTAACAACAAATCTGATAACTTTGCTATTCTTAGTCTTACTGAGAATACAACTCAACAATCAGTAAGTCTTTATGAGGAACTCTGAGAGGGGAGTTGTGGGGTCATTCAAATTAAAAGCTTCTAATATAAAGTGAAAAGATGACATTTAGGCCTGATGGTGGCACTAGAGAGTTACTGAGAGCCCAAATTGGAAGTGGTTTATCTTCCGAGGAGCATGAATGTGTAAATCTCGTGGCAACCTGCCAATTACCCCTCATGTCCAATGGATGCAGCTGTGTAGCTTTCCTGTAGTGCCACCACTCTTTGTTCTTCAAAAGTCACATTTCCAATAAAGTTTAGAGTTGACTTGTCAACACTGCATATCAAAAGGAGTTTGCAACTCATTTACGATAGATCTTTGTGGCTGTATTATTGAACACAGTATCTTATCTTTGCTTGTATTCCTATCTCCTGAATAGCAGTGTCCAAAATGAACACACACCAAATACGGTACATTTTGGGCTTGGCAGAGAAAAAAAATTATTGGGGTCACTGGCCAGGTAAATAATTTGCAATCACAGCTTGGGGTCAGGTCTCAGTTTACCTGCCAATAGCAGATGAGCCAAAAAGTTTATTTTGGACCCTGATCAAAAATATGAGGACAAATTTATCAGAAGAGCAAGATAGTGTCTCCTCTGGTAGTAAGCCCAACAAACCAGAAGGCATGTTGATATTTAAATAATGGGTGTGGCTTTTATCATCGTCATAATTCTCATTACCATAGCTAGAGTTGCTAGTAAGCTATATTTATATCATATATTCTTTTGCATATTTTGTCCAACTGAAAGAAATAGGTTCAAATCACATCTTTAGTAGCCACACATTGTAGCGAATGTAGACAACTATGAACTAAAGTAAATATGTGAGGGAAATTGAGGGAAAGTGGATACACCAACAAAGTAACAGACAATGCATACATAAGTCTGATATCAATGTAAACAAAGACCAGTGTAAAAGATCTGAGGGTGGATTTTTAGATTCAAAGGAAAAAGCATTCAGCGCTCCCAAAGCAAAAGGCCATAATATTAGCATCTGGAATAAAAAATTATCTTCATGGGAAGAAGTGATGGTTATTACAGCTGACAGACAGATGAGAGAAAGGAAGCTAATTGGGAGGAGAGTAGAGGTACGTACAATCCTGATGCTTTTCTAACGCAATTTCAAGCTTGTCCTTGGTCTTCTGCATAATTCGTAGCTGCTCAGCGTAGTCTAGTGTTGGGAAGTAGGGTAATGGGATGGGGTATCAACAGTATACATACATACACACACATACACACACATACACACACATACACACACCAACACACACACCACACACACACACACCACACACACACACACAACCACACACACAAAACACAAACATGAAGGAGGAACAGGCAGATGACCGTAAAGAGAGAGGAAGGAGAGAAAGTGAACAAAAGGAGAGGGAGAAAGCAAAAGGGAAAACATGATTGAGAAATAATGGAAGGTAAAACTATTAATGATTTTCTTATCTGAGAAAACCATACTGGTTAAAAGGCTGCATGAGAATGTGCGACTTTTAACCTTTTTTAGGGGTTCAAAGTCACATAAGCCACCCAAAGGAACGAGGAGTCATTACACCGGGTAGAGGAGGAAAAAAAACGCCCTAAAATTATAATATTATATTATAAAATATGTTAGGACTTTGTCCCATTAAATATACACCCAGCAAACATTTAAACAGAAACAAATGATCACATTCATTCTGAGACTCAAACAATATCTCCATTATCTTTATTCAAAAGATTCTCAAAGGCACTCTAATTAGCAAAGAAAACTTCAACACTTCATGGATCTCAACTATAATGCATTTCATCTGAAACATAATGTACATTATATTAATTCCAACATCTCCTGCACAACCATTAAAAATTCTATTGTCTTATGTGCACAAATAAAATGGAAAAAACAAGATTAGGACTGATGAAATGTAGTTTATTTTCACTACAAGACTTGCATTTACATATCTGAGCTTTCATACTGGTTCCTGACAGGATCTAGTCATATTCCTTTGGCAAAGATGGTTTGTTTGAGCTGCTGCTGCTGCTGGGCATTGTATTTCCACCACCAAGTGTTTAATGTCTGTTATGTGTGCAATGTTTGCTTTAGATGGGTGCTTCAGACAAGAAAAGATAAGATAAGGATGTTCCTAACAGAAGTGGGAGGTACAACAATCACAAAATAAAAGATTAGAAAATATAATAATATATAAATAATATAAGTATATACACTATGCAATATTCAAGTAAGAATGGTGTGCAAATATTTGAGCAGCTTGACTAAGGGCGTTTTCCACCTGAAAGTCCGGACCAAGGTCCGACCAACGTTCGTGTTTAATTACTTGTATACATTTGATCCCGTTATTTTCGGTTTCACATAGTAATTTTTCTAGCGCACTAAAGAACTTTCCATGACATACTTACGGTGTGTCGTCACCACGTACGTGTGTTGCGTTCCCTTTGATTGGTGAGTAGACGGGCGTGCGTCTCTGACGTTGGCGTGTTGTCATTTTTGGCGGGTAGTCTTTTCCGATTGAATGAAAATGAATGAGCAAATCCCGTTTGCGTTATTTATGGTATTAACTACAACATAACAATATAATCTCCTCTTCTCCCCACGTTACTTCCACGACTCATTT
Organism: Morone saxatilis; assembly: GCF_004916995.1. Taxonomy (NCBI): domain Eukaryota; kingdom Metazoa; phylum Chordata; class Actinopteri; family Moronidae; genus Morone; species Morone saxatilis. Next base: position 27,294,256 of record NW_023339718.1, read on the forward strand.
TTGCTTGTTTCTTGGCGGGGGTTTTTCTTCCGTTTTTTTTTTCTTTTTCTTCTCTATGATACTTTATGCCTTAAAACTTCCTGTTTAATTGCGGTCCCGAAAGATCCGAACCATTCCAAAAGTGTTTTCATACTGTTAAACAAAACCGAACATGTTCAGTTGGGATCCGGGGACCGAGACCACCTCTTTAGTTTCGGGGACCAAATTTTTGGTCTTTTGAATTCCGGCCGGGTGGTCCGTGGCACCTTTTGTCACTTTTGGTTCGGACCAAACTGAAAAGTCCGAAGGTCCGGACCAAATGAGGTATGTGTGAAAACGCCCTAAAACTAAACTGTACATGTAGGAATTACCGTAAATAATAGTTGGTCCGGTGCAGGCAGACAGATAGGTATATCTATATCAATCTTCTCATGATCTGGCAGTCATACACTAAATTGCTTTTATTTATGTGGCAGTGACTCACTGCAGAGAAAAATTGACACTTTAACAATGGGACACTATCTGAGCTTGGTAATCAGAATTGCCTTAAAAAGGCAGGAGGCTCACACATTTCTTACCCGACAGCTTGGCCTCCAGCTTCCGGATCTGATCATTCCTTCTGAGGAGCTGGGCGGGCAGGTCATCTCTGGAACTGCTGCCATCAGATGCCTGAAGACACACACACAGCATTAGGTAGCACTTAATATGTATGCTCTTCATAGTGGGAAATTTGAAGCAAATATCCAACAAAAGTTTCTTAGAAATCATCGAGTTGTGATTAGTAGGGGTGTAAGAAAAAATATCGTTGTGTTTGGAAAGTGAGGGCTATAATGTTGGATGGTACAAATATGGTAAATATAAATCCCACTGCATAAACCATTTTAATATGTTGGTGTGTTCTTTATACAATGACAACTTTCCTAAAATAAATTGTTTTAAGATTGCAACAAACAGCCTTGCTTACAGTAATATATCGCAGTATAATGAACTGTAACCCCCGTAAGATTACACGTACCGCCAGATTCTTGCCAATACACCACTCTCATGATAAGGGCTGTCACCACATCTGATTTTCACTTCACAATTATCATGGCCAAAAGAATTCACAATAACATTATTATCACAATATCTATAGAAAATTTTAAGAAAATAATAATGCATATCTTTTTTGGCAAATGATTTACCACCACTTACTATGTTGGAATGTGAACCACAAAGCAAGAACAGAAAGAAATGGAAATCAGATAGAGATAGAGTTGTTCTGATACCAGTATCAGAAATTCCCCCAATACTGCCTAGAATTTTGACAGATCCCTGGATACCAACTCCAAATCCTGGAGGGTATGCTTGATTGAGATCACAGAAAGATGTTCTGTTATCACACTACATTGGATGCTGTTGCACTACAAACAGCTCTGTAGAATATGTCAGTGGTATCTGGCTAGTCAGCTGCAGGAATAATATTGGATGAATTGAATGCAGAAAGGAAGCTGCGTAAAGTGTGACAGCCAAACTATTAAGTATTCATTGTACCAGAAACACAACGTCACATATGGCAGTACTGCTACTTAGTGACTTCACTAAATTATTTAGCCGAGTGCAACTGAGACGGCACTACAGCCTCAGGAGTCTGGCTTCCCTTGTGAGGGACTGCACTACCTTGTTAGACGCAGTGAACTCAGCTTTACCACAGATTCCCTTCACAAACTATAAGCACAGGGCTTCATGTTACACTGGCTGGTCTTAAGAATGAGTAACACAGTACCATGCCTTCATACAATCAATACAATAGAGACCAACCCATTAAGTCATCCCCATTCTATAGTAATATCAGTCACACCCAGGCTGTTATGTGCAACTGCCGGATTGGCAAATATTAGAAAAGCGAGCCAAGGTTTCAATCATAGCACTGACCTTAAATTCCAGGACTTTTCTGTGACTTTCCAGAACTAATTCAGAGTGACAAATGATGTGTGAGAAATGATATGACAAGAAATCTATCCCATTTTCCATTACGGCTGGACTGAAAACAGTCAATAAATGCATGTCGTAAAAAGACCCATTCAAAAAACAAATGTGACATTTAATGAGTTCCTCGAGAGAAGTAATCACATTTCCTGTCCTTTCATTTTCACCATGAGTACCATAAGATAAATTGTAAACAGTATACAATTGATACACAACGGCACCATGTTTCATGTCAAACTGCTGCTGTTTTATTGCTTTTTAGAATTGATATCCCAGTTTATATTAATAAGCGCATTACGCCGCTATTTATTCAGGGTTTTAAAGAAATTATTTTCCAGAATCCCTCCAGGACCTTTTTCTTGATAATACAGAACAGCTCACAAACAGCCATATCATCTATCAGTAGGGCTAGTATTGGCTTTTTTTTTACGCTGTAGTGTTAATGATAGTGTCTCAGGTTTATTACAGGTAATCAGCGTTAGCTTGGCTTTGTGGAGGCGCTTGGCTCCGTCTCCCACCACAACACATTTTTCCACTGCGCTCCTCCAGAAAAATAAGACTACAGTTTACTTCAGTTTCCCTCTCACCATAAACATTACCGGACAGCACCAACGAAGTAACAGGTCCAATTTGTTTTACAGAAGATTCAGGGGTTTGAGTAAGTTAAAACGTGAATTATTTTCAGCGTATTTGGTCAGTTTCATCTTTAAAAATGTCCAGGTTTTCCAGGACGTGTGGGAACTCTGATATTCTTCTGTGATTATCACTGAGAAGAGAGATGTGATATATTGATAGCATCTATACATTTGGCAGTGTTGCACACTGGGATGTGTCACAGAGGAGATTACTAATGCAGCTGGACCACAGCCATCAGCATCAACAGGACCTGCTCCAAGTATCTCTAACATTTAGGCCCAGGCAACCTGAATATCACAGCGCTGCCTTGCAGGTTGGACACATAAAGCATCTACTAACATTCAAGGTGCTTTGTTTACACACTGAGCAATGCAGTGCAGTTGATTCTAGGACCCGTTAGGCCAAAAACAGATTAGATCAAGTAAAAAGTTATGTACAGTTATTTATTAAATATACTGAAAATAGTTGAGAATTAGCCCTTTTTTTAACATAACATGGCTCGATTTGTTATAGAGGTATTGTGTTCACAACTGCTTTAGAGGAGTCACTGACTGGCCACAGCTCAAAGATGTGCAAAGACATAAGTTTCACTTCACAGAAAGAAATATGCATTGTTTTGCACAGTTTATACCCTACCTCAGAAATAAAAAAAATATTCTATCATTTGATAAACAAAATATAAGAGAAAACATATAATCATATTGCGAATCCAGTATAGTGATGTATCATTATATCACACTGTCCCTAACACATTCCTAGTGATAAGACACCAAAAGATAACACAGGTCTGCGTTTTAGCGAGAGGTGACCTATGAACACTCAATAAGTTTAAAAAGGATATACACTTGAGGTAATTCTTTTTAGTCAAATAATGCATGATGCAGTTTTATGGCTGGTAAAAAAAAACATTTTTGACTGTTTTTTGATATTTTGGTATTGGTAGATGAGGCAAAGGGTTCATTTCGGACCCTGGCTCTGCTTGGGCTTGGAGACTCGAGATTTCTGACAAAAACCCTGCATTATAAACAGAGACATAGAGCTTTAAGGATGTGCACAATTACGTGGCATGGGAAGTGGAAAGAAAGAAACTATAGTAGTCAGGATATCTCACCCACTTCTGCATCAACAATTATTTTTTCAAATGTGTTTCTTACAAGCCCTTTAATCCATAGAAGTAACATTAGTGCTAAATTATTACTTATTAACTACAGGAAACTGCCACTAAAAGCAAATATATAGGAGTATATGGAGAAGAACTGAAAGATTGAACCGTTTACTTTGTCTGATGATAGCAAAAAAACTTTCCTAACAAAAAGAAAATAATTGAGTTTCAAGTCAGGAACAAGTCTAATGACACATTTTTTGGTCAACATTTATCAGCTAATTACTCAAGTAATTAGACAATAAACTGACCTACAAAAGTTGATTTTTATTGGTAAGGTTTTTCCTGCTTTATTAATCCCTAAAATTTGTCACTGTTCACACCATAAAGTGTGACTGTTTTATATTGCATAAAAAGTGGAAAAAACACATGCAACAAAATGTCTGAACAATGGTTGGTTATGCACCAAAGACGTAGCACACCATCTAGAAAACCAAGATTTCAAAGCACTCAACCTGTGACTGGTGATGATTTCACAGAGTACTCACAAAGTCATCCCCTGAGTCTGCCCCCACTGAGGTGATGGATTCCTTGCTGATGGTACGCGGTATACGGACACCACTGCGAGGTGCTGTGGCCGCCTCTTCTGCGATCTTCTTCTTCAACTTGGCGAACATTACTGTCCTTTCAGTGTCTCGTTTAGAGTGCAACTTCCAGTTTCTTGAGAGTAAGTAACCTCGCGTGACCTCGGGTTTTACGGCTCCTGGTTCTGAGGGCTGCAACAGAGCCACTTCCTTCTGCAGTTCCACTCAAAACAAGTCTGTACTGGTGATTCCATTCTGCTACATCTAGAAAAGAAAAGAGATTGCAATGCCAAGACTGACAACAGTGGCCACTTGTCTGCACCAGTCATATGTCGAATTGTTGTAATGAGCCCAACAAGATCAAGTCCCACTCTTTTTGGTATCCACTAAAATCATCATATAATAGGCAGGCTGTTTTGACTCGTCAGTAACAGACACACAAATGCTAGCTGATTCTGGTTGTGGTTGTTTGGTCTGCCTGGTCTATCAGGCCACTTCTAGCCAAAAAAGATCGAGCTATAATTAAGTCTTACTCTGATGGCTAAAGAATATGTCAGCGGAATAACAACTAAGTGTTCGTCAAACTGATATGTCACTGTGGCTTGGGAGACTACATGTTTCCCACAGTAGACTCATATTTAGCCGATAACCCTGTTACTGAAAGCAGATGACAACCTTCTGAATGCTTCTTTTGTAATGCAAACTGCACCAGGCATCTAAATGTGTCATTGACTGTATGACATATATGTTTCATAGAGCTCAGGAAACCTAATTCTGGAGTAATTGTGTAATTTATGAAAACGACTGCACTGGAAAGCAAAATCAGATTTTGAGTTTATAACTAAATGTGTTGCCATGGCTGGCTACATACTGTGTCCTAACCAACGCAACCGTTTAGATAACGTGTGGATAAGTACATTTCTGCAAAGTAAAAGCTCTATCTCGTGTGTGTTATCGGCGTTAATCCTATTAGGAAATGTACCATTACATTGTCAGAGTATGTTTTGACAGACAGCTAGCCAGCTAGTTCTTCTAGCCATAACAATGAGAGTTAACGTTATCACCGGTGATGTTAGCAGTTAGCTTCACTGAACTCGCCTTTTTCTTACCGTTTTAACTTCGATAAAATATCAGTTCGTGGAGTTGTTAGGTGCTCGGTGACTGTACATTCGCCCTTTTTCTACATACAGTTAAGGAACCGCTATGGTTGTGGCAGTCGATGTGAACTCGCTGGGTACTATCTCGTCTGACAAGCTAGCTGCTGCTGCTAGTCAGTGAGCTACACGTAATCACCCCAACACAAGTGACGGAAGACGTCACGGCTGTGCTCTCTGTGATTGGCTAGAAGAAGTGAGAGGCGTGGATGTGTAGCTGACAAAATGCGCCACCTAGAGGCAATAAAAGCAATAGCAACTGCAGTTACAGAGCTGCAAATGAAGACATGTTCATTATTTCTGTTATTAATAATACAAAAACTACAAATACTCAGTTCAATTCGATTCAAATTGAATTTATTGGCATGGGAAACAGACGTTTACACTGTCAAAGCAAGAGTAAAATATATGTATACAGATTAGGAAATAACTTAAAATAAAGTAGAAAAGGTCAGTCACTGTCCCTCAGATTGTGGCATGTTAATACATATTTTGAGTGGTCATTTAGATGGTTGAAATCTGGGATTACAGAGTTTAATTTGTCAAAATAAATATTCCTTATATTATTAAATGTTTTACATTATAACAGGAAGTGCACCTGCCTCAACCTCACCTGACCACATATTCATAATCACATTTATTGGTGATGATTACTGTTTATTAGTATAGATATCAACAAATATCAAATGGCTGAGAAAAACTCTGTTTTCTGTGTGAATCCCTAGTCAAAAAGCCCTGTAGGAATCCAAAATCCAATTAGAAATTGTACTTGATTTTGTAAACAATCCTATAGGGTAAAGTCCAGGACTTTCTCCAATAATTTGTCGAATAAGAGGATGAGATGAAGAAGATGGTGCCAGAAATATGGACCAAATTAGGGAGTCCTCTCAAACTATTAATACCAAAACAGTCAATATTAGTGGCAAAAGAAGAATCTGCCAGAATTGCCCAGAATCGCTGGGGGACACTCTAAATACAGTCGCTTTGGGCAGGGAAAGGCGGAGGTTGTTTGTCCAGGTGGTTTACTGACACTAATGATCAATTTCATAATGACACAGGTTAGCTGCAGTCTACTTTGTCCAACTGTACGTATGTGCAAAATAAATGCAGATATTTCTTTCCTCCTTAAAGATCCTTCCAGACATGCATTACCATACAAATATTCTGCTTGGAATAATAATGTTTTTTTTTCAAAAAGTATAATATCAGTAATCTCCTCCTTCTAGCTCATTAAAAATTCCAGAATCTATGAATATGTAAATGTTATTAAGTCAAGTTTTGCTGCTGGACACAAGATGTCGGTCCTCCCTTCACTGTGTAAATCCATTCTCACAGTTGGACTGAGCCGACGTGCGTGGCTTGCATAGTTTCCTACACTGCCACACTGTACAGAGTGTGATACTGGACGCCGAGGACTCGAGCTTCCTAACTATGGTAGACCGTGATGTCACAAACTCATGGCCACGCCACTTAAAGATGAGATCTTTCGCAATGAGCGCAGAGAAAGCTTTCGCACTTTCAGCAGAATGAATGTGAAAACATCCTTCTAGAGTCAAACTCTGCACAGAGAGCATTCTACGACAGCCACACTGTAGGCGAACCCACAGCAAGAACAACTGGTCTTCTGAACCCTGGAGGCGGGGCTTTAACAATAATCGGACCAAACAGCCTATTCTGACCGAGTCAATCATCGTTTGCAGCAAAACCATCTAAGTGGTCCTTGTTCTGACTTGACAATACGGCAAAAATCAAAATGCAACACTCTTCTTGCCAATTGTTTTTTTTTTTTGCCCCATGAATAGCGCTGATGTTTGACCACGCATATTGATTAATGATTACGGGCATGGAGTCGGCTTTTTTTCCCTGCATCCCATGGCCAGATACGTCAATGTCCTGAAACTCCCCACAATTTTGGATTTCTTTATTTAAAGAAAACCCAGTACCCGCGGTGACACAGCAGAGAAAATAATCTTATGTCACAGGGAGCTCGAGTTCCAAATCCCTGGCAATTAGAGGATGCATATGTTGAAGGTACCCACAGTTTTAACAATCACTGAAACTGCTCCTGTTTGACCACGATACTGGGGCTGCCATGGTTTACACATTAGCTCTCCAGGAGTACATGCATATGCAGATTAGCACCTAACTACCACTGTAAGCTCTGCTGACCATTTGTCCAGCAATGATAGTGCCAATTTTTGGGCGCTTTTGTTGGCAAGTGCCTTTATTATCCCCGGCCTTAGAACCAGTTTTAATACATAAGCGACAACAACAAATAGAGTGAATATTGTATAGTAACGACTGCAGAGCTGGATTTGCTCGGCAGCAGTGGCATGTTTTGTTTGTATTGCGGGTCCAAACGGTAAACAGAGAGGTTTATGGACATATGAAATTTTAATCCCTTCCCCTAAGAAAAACACTGATAATCACCAAAGTGATTACTGTTAACTTCTCGCTCGCTGCAATGAAATGCCATGTGACCGTCGTAGCTGCCAGAAACTACAAAGGCCATGGGAGTGGGAATGACGACACTGACAGGTTGGCCACCACAAAGCAAATGCACTGCTCGTCATCCGAGACTCTAAATGGTACGCCTATACCGACACGTCCATATGGGTTCCACAAAGTGCTGACTGCCACCTGTCCCCTGGTTGGAATCTCTCCCTCTCACGCAACAT
>NW_023339718.1:27302456-27310047 GCF_004916995.1 Morone saxatilis
ATGTAAGCGCGGAATTAACCAATAAACCAACCCAGTTCATTTCAAAGATTAAGTTATTTTCTATCTCTGCCCAAAAGTGAGTAAAAGAGAAAAGCGCGATAAAACGCCGGATATTTGAATTAATCTCGGCTTCCGTTCCTCCCCCCAAAATACGAGCTGTCTGGCAGATGAGAACAGAAAGAAACGACTAGCTAGCTGAAGTAAGTACTGCTTTGTGAATAAGCTGTTATCTTAAGGACTGTAGCAGGAACGCGAGGAGAGAAGCGGCAGATATCTGAATGGAGTTTGGCGTTAGGTGCATGTACTGTGTACTGTATTGAGGAGCGATGTCACCTGTTGCTTGTTCATGGTGTCACCGTATGTTACAGTTCCCTTCGGTTTAAAACAGCGTGGTTGTAAATAACACTGTCCATATTCGCAATATCAGAACTTACCCAGCTTGCGAAGGAAAAGGCCCCCAGAACAGCTCCCATGGCTGTCCAGTTTCAGTACAGGAGCGGACAGTCCGTAAATCCGTGTTCTTCTCCCCGTTACTTCTCCTCTGTCCCTCCAGGACCGCGGTTCTAACACAGCAGGTGTAAATGAAGCGTGTGGCCGGTGCGCAGGGCAGAACACGGACTGTTAGAACAGCTCATATATTCACTGTGAACCCTGGATGCGAAAGCTCAGTGAGGTTGGCTCGTGTGCTACAGTTATGATTTTCCGCTCAGTGCGTGCAAGGTCTGTGCGTCATGCTGGGTTACGTCATTACGACATGTCAACTGTACAGCGACTCGAGCAGCGCGCCATGTGGACTGATCTGTTCTATTTACTTAATCAGTTCCATATCTGTGGAAGCCCATTGCCGCCAAAACATTAGACATTATAATGAGAAACTTTCTCAGTATTTAGAATTAGTATCTGAATATTTTGGGACACTTAATCAATATTTTGATTATGTTTCTCATTACAATGACTTACAAAATCTTTTTTCACATTGGAAGAAATGGACTTCCATACATTTCAGTCAGATCTTATTTATATATATTCAACAATTAAGTACTCATAACATTTAGCCTAATTGCACACTTCATGTAGCCTATACAAGTGTATAGACTGTACTGAGATTTGTGCAAAAGAAAGAGACAGATCAGATAAAATGAATACACATTGGAATTGCTGGAAGCAGAATGAGATTACTGTGCTAGCGGGTGGAACGCTGCACTGAAGCTAACCTGTTTTGACTTGTGATGCCGCCTGATATTAGCAACCTAACATACAGCAGTCGTCATTTGGCAAATTAAACCCAGTGGTTCAGGTTTGGTATGAGGTGGCAAAATAAAGGCAAATTCATCAGTCTGTGTATTGTGTATGTATTCATTTATAGTATATATAGTGTAGTAAATGAACACACACATGTCTTAAGTTAAATATCACTGAGGTATAGTGTCAGAACTCAGAAAGTCTGTTTTCATGCTTTTAATTTGACATTATCAGTCAGGAAATAGGTTGCTTGCCAGCTTCATGTCTGTCACACAAGGAGCAGACCAAACATGAATACAGTTCAAACAATCAAAGAAACACACCAGTGCACATAGGTTGATTACGTTCGGGCCAAATAAAACAAAATGCCCCTGAAATGTTGCTGAAGCATGATCGGAAACATTAATCCACTTTAAACCCTACTGATAGCATGAATGATGTGGCTAACAGTACCATCGTGTGGCCTCTTGGTGTCAGTAACCTTCTATGAGAGACCATTTACACAAAATATTTTCACTATTTATTGTAGTTGATCCGTTGTTCTCTACTGTTATTGTTATGCATTGAATATAATTGGAATTATCCATAAAATATGTCACTTTGTCAATTTACTTAATGGTAGAAAAAGGCTCCCTTAAGAAAATAAGTTGAAAACCACTGCTCTAAGTGATAAGTTCAATGACAAAAGACATGTATTTGGGAAACTGGTTCTGCAGCACATAAAGAACAACATCCCTGCCCTCCACTCAGTTTTCACACACCTTGAGAAACCCAACACCTACGTCAGAATGCTGTTTATTGGTTTCAGCTCAGCACTGAACACAATCTCCCCCATGAAACTGATTGGTAGACAGTTTGAATTGGTGGTTACACCTCCTCCACTCTAGAGCACCGTCACTGGTCGGATTTCAAACAATGATGAGACTTCATATCAGGAGGAAACCAGCAGTCTTGCACAGAACACAACCTACTGCTTAACGTCAGCAATACCCAGGAGCTGATTGTTGATTTTAGGAGAAAAGAGGCAAAGATACACAACTCTGTTTACATCAGTGGAGCTGAGGTGGAGCATGTGCACAGTTTTAGGTTCCTGGGAATCCACATCACAGAGAACCTGTCATGGTCCTCCTCGCACATATAAGAAAGCACAGAAACGACTGTATTTCTTGCTCATGGACATTTTGATATGTGGCGGGAGGAGCCGGGGATCGAACCAACAACCTTCCGTTTAGTGGCCGACCCGCTCTTCCTCTGAGCCACAGCTGCCAAATCAGCAGATATTTCTGCCACACCTTAAAGTCCCCATGCCACCCTCTGAACACCCTATCAATATTTTTTTTTTGCCAGTCATACTGATAGATTTGGGTATTTTATTGCAAACAAACAGAAATTGACTCTTGGATCTTTTAACACTGAGAAATAACTTGTTTAACTGGAAGCATTAAATAAGCTATAGTTCCACATTACTGTAGCTAATGAAAGGGAAACACAAGGTTGCAAATTCATTATGAAAATAAAGTTGTTGACTATATATTTTAAGAATATGATAAAAATATAGATTCAATGTCACTATAATGTCTGTCTGTCGCTCATAGGCATGAGTCAGTAAAATGTTGTAGCAGCAGAATGATGACCCAACCGAGGTCAGCTATAAAGCTCTACAGAGAGAGAGCTATTGGAGAAGTGAAGCCGCGGAAGGAAACTTCCAGGTAAACGGACCTCATTGGACAACTAACTTGTGGTTTACTTATATTGTGAAAAACTGAACAGCTGGGAACTGGCCTTTAGTGGACCCCCTCATCAGTGACCACCTGCTGGCTGGAGATGCCCTGAGTCGGGCAATGAGCCTGCAGGTGAGCCAACTTTTAAATCAATATAATTCAATTTTCAAACACTAACTCAGTTGATCAGCAGATGAGATGTGTCGGGATCAGGAGGTCTGGTGAACCTGTTCGAGCCCAATCTGCAGACACTGACACTCCAGCACTCACTTCCACTCCACACTTATACACCCACAATTCCCATCATGCAACCGCTCCGTGAACTAGACACATCAAACTTACTGATCGCTCAATGTAACACATGCGGCACTGACCAAACGCACAGTCAGCAGAACGATACATGGTCATTCCAGGCAGCGCGTGAAGACCGAAGACCTGCAGGACAGTCAGTCAGTGGGTCAGCTTCCTGCAGTACACACAACCAGAGACACTGAAGACACTGCTGCTTCCAGGACAGGAATTAATCACAGCAACACACATCTCAACAACCCGGAGTTGTGTTGTGTGGGGCGGCTGTGGCTCAGACTGAACCCAAAATTGCTCCTGATGCCATGCATCAGTGTGTGAATGTGTATGAATGAGTTAGTTTCTGTTCGATGGACTTAGCCATTGTTGAGTGAATGATCACTGATGCTGACAGTCTTACCTTTGCGGCCAACAAATTTTTTGTTTTAGGAAACAAGCTGTTTCCATTTATAAATATGCGGAACTAAACAGGTCAAATTTGATAAATTAATTCATGCCTACATTTATTTGTTTCATGTTTGGATAATTTAATGGCATATTCATTTATTTATTAAGTAATTTTTTATTGTTTTTATGTTGGCAGTTCAAGTCCTCCATAAATAACTACTTGTTATTTAGACATAATCTATTTCAATTTGTGTTACTTTTCATAACTGTATTTGTGAACTTGTGTTAGCACACACTATATTAAACTTGGCTAATAGAAGTCCACATTTTGTCCCTGAACAAAGCGTTATAAGATTTGTTGGCACTGTTTCGCCCTCACACATACTAGACGTCATCAAAAAGACACTTACAGTGAGTCAGTTTTCTGTGCTTGTGATTGCTGATACACACTGTTACTGTGTGCATCCTGACAGCAAAAGCCAAGTGTTTTACCATGTTGGTGTCAGTGCTCGGTGGCCTCCAGTAGCTCTGGTCTTGGAGGTGAGCTGGCACGTCACACATTTGTAATGATTAACATACAGTTTATGACGGGAATCAACTTCATTCAACACAAGTTTATTTCACTGAACGCTGAATACATCTGTTACTCCCTCCAACCTGTTGAGTTCACTCAAGGCTATTTCTGTTTCTTTGTTGTGCTGCAATGTCACATTTTACTTTACAGCACTAAAAGTGATCAATTAAAAACTGACAAAAAGATACATTGACCTAAAATGTCTTTATATTAAATATACATATTTATGGCCAGTTGATACACACAACATACGCACAACTGTTTACAACATACAACGATGTAGCTTTAGTAATTACTCCGTTTAATTTAAAATTTTAAGAGATATATATTCAAACATATATGTAAATATGAAAAATACCCTGAAACCACAGAGGTCTGTCAAAATCTTAATTTTGTGTTTTAAAATAAAACATGATTGAAAGCATTGAATGCATTTAATTCAATTAAATTAAATTCAATTTTATTTGCATCAGCGTCAATTCATAACAGAAGTTATCCTCCAGAACTTTTCAAATAGAGCAGGTTTAGACCATACTCCTTAAAACATTATTTTATTATTATTATTTATAGTATTAACATGTCTCTGCTTCTATCTGAAACGCAATACACAATTTTTACTTTGTTATATTTTATCCCTTTATTATATTTTTATTTACTGCTTTTTAAATGGTAAATAAGTTAATTTTAAGTGTTGCCAATCTAATGTGCACATGATGTCAGTGTTACTAGGCATTAAAGGCTTTCCTAATAATAACCATGATTAAAAAAAACTTTATTTATACAGCACTTTTCAAAACAAAGTGGCTTACATGGCTTACATTATAAACGTTTCAGGAAGCAATGAGGCAAAATAAAATTAGACAATTAAAATCATATAAATGTGAGGTAGAATACAAATACAAGAAACAGATAAAACGTATTGCCAATTAACTGCACTGGGGCAAATAAATACAAAAAGCTTAATTTCATATGATATCCATACAGTATATTTATTTAAAAAAATAATATTACCACATGCAGGCTCTAGATGTTTCTTTACAGTCAGTTTAAATATTCAAGATCCTGTCTTGGGCAGCAAGTATACAGCAGTTCATTAGTTCACAGTAAATGATGAGATCATATAAAGGCATTGTGGAAAACCCCACTGACTGAACCACATCATTATTTTAACAAAAATACTATCTCCGGCCAGTATATTAACAAAAACACTAACAGCAAAACAGTCAGTGAGGAGTGCAGTCCAGCTGCTGTCGTTTTTGCTTTCTGTCAGCAGATGGAGGAGTTTCATAAGCGGTTAGCTATAGGGCAGGGGTAGGAAACCTGTGGCTCCGGAGCCACATGTGGAAATAAATGGTATCAGTTCTAGGTGAGCTATCAGAATGCCCCGTGATTACTGAGTCTCCCTAAGCCATGGTTTCAAATCCCAAAAACAAAAAGGAGAGAATTAAATAGTGCATGGACAGATTTGTTTGTTTTCACCACCAACACTGTAATACCAGATAAGTTAATTTAACTCGAAAAATTGTTGAATTTTTAAGGAATACAAACTCGTCTTGATTATGCCACTTTTACTTGTAATTTTAAGTGACACTAACGTAGTTTTGTGCCAACTCTTTACTAGGCATTTTGTTTTCACAGTACAAATAAAAGTCAGTGTCACTTAAAATTACTAAAGCTACTTGATTAAATAATTGATTTTTTTAGTTAAATGAACTTATCTGGTTTTACTTTTTTCAATCTTTTGCCTGTGACTGATCATGTAATCAGTATCGTAATCAGTGCCACTTATCCAATTTGCTGTTCAGTGACTACTGCGTATGTTGCGTAACTCTAGTCTGTGACGATCCACACCAGAGCATACCAAACAGGCGAACATTTCCCTACACACAACACTCTCTATATGTTGTTGGGAAGAATTCCCTCTTAAGTCCCAATTTGTCATTTCTATGTGGAGAAGATTCCTTGCAAGAGATCAAGATGAAACTGTTAGCCCAGAATTAATTATATTAACAATGTCACCTGCTACAGAGTGATTTAAGGCCAGAAATCAACAGCAGGAAAATGCAAAGAATTCACTGATAAAATTCACATCACAAAAGCATATATATATATATATATATATATGGCCTAATTTAAGACATAAAAATGTTGCCTAGTGCAATGTCACAGAAATTGCCTTGAACTATATTATGCCACCACTGTAAAATAAAATAAAGCAACACAGGTATGTACTGTATGTGCTCCACCTCGTGTCTTTGGGCTTTGCACAACTTCAGTAAATAATGTTGATGATGGTACAGGAATTTAACCGCAATGTCATGTGTACTCACTTCAAGTCACTCAAGATTAGTATGAGCTGAACTTAATGAGAGTAAAAGCAACCTACCTCATTTGTGACCTTTGCACCAAAGAGCCAGCCAGCTCCTCTGGGGCTGATGGCCCAAGTGTCCACGTCCTCAGGGTCCGACCACACCAGATCACAAAACGCTCCTTTGTGAGGGATCTCCTGGTTCCGCTCAATGGTTCGAATCTGATCTAGAGTTTTTATGTCTGGGGACAGGCCTCCATGGACACACAGGATCTGCTCATCCATCAGCTGAAAAAATAAAATAAGAATACCCCCTAAATAGACAGAGTTAGGACATGATACATGTATTATGAATACAGTTGGGAATGTGTGATTAAGGGTTACAGACCATACATACCTAATACTACATAACAGTAACTAAGGAATGTGGGATTTTCGAGTTGGAAATGACGTGGTTTACCACGCAAAAACAAATTGGCTCCTTCTAAGCTATAGGTTTTTTGAAAAAGCATCAGTTGCTTGGTTTAACAACAGCAGTGTTAACATGCTGTGGTTTGGAACAGACAACTGTCTGAAATACAGTGACATTACTAATGATGAGGTAAAAGATATGAACAGAATATAATACATCAAAAGTGTATTGATTTTTAAGCTGTAGGTGAACCTATGTTAGCTAAGAGAATAGGCTATCACTTACAGGTAATGTTGGCTAAATCATATGAGATGTTGTTAAACCCAAAGCTGATTGGCTGCCAAAAATATGAATTTGGTAAACTGTAAATTCACTCAAAATGTGAAAAAAGTCAATTTGATATTGAGATAAATAATTGTATATATGGATATATAATGGCATGGGGCATGGATCTGAGATGATTCAGAAAAATGCGATTACAAAAGAGTGAAGTGTGAAGGTTAGGGAGATGGATAGATGAGTACTCAAATCATCTCATATATATATACACACAATAAAACAAAAACCTGTCCTACCAAAACAATGTTGCGATAGAGTGACATAGTTTTGCTATCTGTAATATTTTTCCATGTCAAACATAA
>NW_023339718.1:27310147-27311225 GCF_004916995.1 Morone saxatilis
ATGCTGGTGCTCTAGTGCAACATTAAGTGAATTACGTATTTATAAACTTTAAAAAATGAACTCAAGTCAGGTCCATCCTGTCTTTCTTTAGTTATGCATGACAGATTTACCCACACAAGTAGAGTCTAAACAAAATACCAGTTACTGAAAAAAGTAGTTTCGGCAAGGAAAATCACATTTCTTTCATCTAAAGCAGCTTGCATGATATTACGCATTGCAGCTTTTAAGATCGGGGGGGGGGGGGGGGGGGGGGGGGGGGGGGGGTACCCAAAAAACGCTGCTCATATGTAATTCAGCTGTTCCCTTCTAAGAAATAACTAAACATGAGCCCCATTTCAGTCTCTGCACTTCAATACTTACAGCTGCAACTGTTAACATATCAAACACTTTGGTGCAATAGCGCCAGGCATTTGCATTCCCATACTTAGTCTGGCACTCATCTGTAAGACACAAAAGCATTCATTTATTTCACAACAGAAGGGTGTGATTATTGTTCAGGATGTGAGATTAATAACAACGTAGTCTGCAGCTGTCATAAGCCAAACCTCACCATAAAAGCCATATACTTGGGTGATCTGTCTGCTCTCATGGTTTCCACGTAGAAGTGTGATGCGGTCAGGCCATTTGGCTTTCAGCACCAGCAGGTAGGTGAATGTCTCCAAACTGTAATAC
This sequence comes from Morone saxatilis, assembly GCF_004916995.1. Classification (NCBI taxonomy): domain Eukaryota; kingdom Metazoa; phylum Chordata; class Actinopteri; family Moronidae; genus Morone; species Morone saxatilis. The sequence continues at coordinate 27,310,820 of NW_023339718.1, forward strand.
CCTCGGTCAACAAAGTCACCCTGCAGACCACAGAGGTTTACTACTGACACTGCGCCAAAACAGCAACCACATAGAATGCATTAAGATAGATGGCTCTCAAGTTCAAACTGCCTTCAGTATACAAACCATGAATATGTAATTTGTGTCCGGCACCTGACCACCGGTTCGGAAGAGTTCACAAAGATCATAAAACTAAGACACAAAGAGATACAAATTTAGTGCAAGAAGTATATTTTATGTGTACCACTGACCAATATCACATGCTATATAAACTGCTCAGCAGTATTAGGCTAAACAAACGTCCTCTTTCTGCTTTGAATCAGTGCTTTTTACCTGTCCATGTATGTCACCACACACTGTTACAGGAGTAGAAACAGGCTGAACATTTGACTCCTCCAGCAGAAGG
>NW_023339718.1:27311247-27320551 GCF_004916995.1 Morone saxatilis
CACACACGTAGTCACATAACCTCTGTATAGATGGAAACACAACATCATTAAGCACTGGTATTCAATGCTTTTAAATGTGACTTTCACGACAGAAGTATCAGTATTAAATAAAAAATCATGATGATGTAACATTTGTTGGGGTCTGTACCATACGACATCTGGAGAACAAGCTTTGTAGGCCGGGGCATCTCTGCACTACAGCACTTCATTAATGCTGATTCAGCGTGATGTGATTTCAATAATATTGGGATTAATTGTGCAGCCCTAAGCCGTGGTTTAGGTCAAAATCTGTGATGTGGCTAGCACTGACTAGCATCCCAGACAGTGAGAGTGAGGACCTGTACCAAGGCCTACTTTAATGGTACTTAACAGGCTACATTGCACTGCACAAATTATAGTCAGACCGTAGCGAACCCTCTGTCAAGGCTTCTGCCCCAGCAGGGTGTTGAGTAGGCCTGTCATGATAACTACTTGGATGACATACTGTTGCAGAAATAACTGCTTTAAACAATATTATTGTCATTTTAAGCCCATTTTATGTCACTGATATAACAAGCTTCAGGTCACTTTATTTGTACCCTCTTGACAAAAATCTAAAAACAACAAACAACTCAGGCAATAGACAAACATGATAAACAATAAAGATAAAAAGTGCTATAGGCTCTAAAAATCAGGACTTAGAAAGAGAATACAAAGCCGCTAAAATAAATAACCAGAAGAATAAATACGTTTTTTACTACAGCTTGTTGATCCTAAGCTTTGGTCATCTTGGGACTATAAACGTCCAGGGGGAAGAAGCTGAACTTCACTGTGCAAAGGGTAGCAGTCGTTGTGATTTTAAATGAAGCAGGTTATCTGTCTGTTGTACAGGGATTCTGGGTTAAGCTGTGACTCACCAATCAGCCTACTGGACCATCTATGTGTGTGATGTGAATGTTGGCGACATCCTTAAATGATAAATCAGTATCTTGGCAGGCAGTAATTGTTGATCAAAATTCCTTCGAAGCATGGATACACCGAGCGGGGATGTCGGCTCATTTAAAAAAACCATGGTCATTTTATAGCTGACAAAAATCAAATCTTGGTAGCGTTGAAGTGAACAGTGAATTTCAAGTGTACTGCTGGGTTCTAACAGACAGAAAGACTTCTAACAACAACTGTAAGACATGTCGAGTCTCCAACTCAACATTTACTAGAGCACACACTAATATAACGGGGCGGCAGTAGCTCAGTCTGTAGGGACTTGGCTTGGGAAATGGAGGGTCGCTGGTTCAAGTCCCACAGACCACAATGCGGAGTGTGGACTGGTAGCTGAATGAAAGTGTGTGCGAGTGAAAAAACAACTTCCCCAGTTGGGGCTTGGCACCTTATGGAAGGATTTTGACCCAAAGCCAGCCACTGTGCTTCCATTAGTATGTTTCATATTGGAGTGTAAAACAATTGAGGGTGCACACACTCACAGTGGCTGTAAAGTTTTCTCAATTTGCAATTTATGGGGGGCCCAAAAGCAAGTGGACAGATGAACTTTAAGTTTAACTTGTAACTGGTCATTGGTTGACACTCTCACTGAAAGCTTCCAACTGACTCTACTGTGAACACACTTGTACCTACCTGTGTACCAATTCATTAGAATCCAGCTACTGACAATAAATACGGTGCCACACTTACTTTAATGTTGCCTATATTGTTATCAGATTGTATAATATCAAATGTTGCAAAGAGAACATGCAGCACCAAACTCTATTCAAAATCTTGCCAAATAATAATAATATTCACATCAGATGCAAGGGCTTCCATGGTCACACCTGTGTGCGATACAGGGATATGTTTGATTGTCTTGTATTGTCTTGTATTACAAGACAGAATCATTGAATTGATCAAAGTGATTGATCCTGAAGGTGTGAGGTCCCAACATGTTATGTATGGCACATGGTTGTATTGATGGAAGCTTTCAGAACAAACAACGAGCCATCAGTAGTAGCGGAATATTTCATCACATCCATTGCGCGCTTGGGACGATGCCCGGAGCAACTGCGCGCTGACGGACGGACAACGGACACACGTAACGTTAGTTCTGGAAGAGGCGAATGAGTTGACTTTGTTCTCGGCGTAGACTAAATATAGTCTGTGGACGCAAATGCTTTAAGTAACACTACAGATATAATGAATGCGGTCAACCGGGTCTGTCTAATGAGAGAATCGTCTGGCATTGCGTTAATGAACCAGATACATGTTCAGTCCACACTGGTAATAAACAATCAGCTGTCATCCCATCATGACACTCAACACCATCAGGTCACTATGTCCATGTCACTTTAAAGTCAGCAGATAACGGCATGCCAAAGCACAAAGTCACTCTCATCCCTGCTTCAGTAAGTAACTTAGCTATTGTAGCTGAGCTGAACCGTTTCTTTTAACGGTTTCGACTTCCTGGCCAAGAGATGAAGTCAACAGGCTAACGTCCCTGGTTAGCTGAAGCTAACGTTAGCTAATTACGCCGTAACAACATAAAGCAGCAGTGAGCTAACATTACCAGTATAAGCTCCTCGCGTGTCCTTATCAAAAACATTTGTATAAAGTCACGTTTACCTTGAGGTCATTTTCTGGGAGGTATTTACACTGCTTTGCAATCTCTGCATATTTATCCAAATCTAGAGGCGCCATTATATCTAGCTAGTCTCATGCGCAACTTCCTGCAACAGTTCAGCATCATGTTCTCTACCCTCTACTGCCATCTATCGTCTGGGATAACAAATAGCACTTTCATTACTGCACTGTTACTGTACTGTATAAAACCATACTATATTATAAACGCATCATTTAACCAGATTAGGGTTAAGAAGAAAAGGAAAACAATAAAAGAATAAATAAATATGTTGTAGAACAAAAAAATAAAACTGATTCTAAATTTGTTATTTATGTATTGTATTCTTTTTTTTCTTACGTTTATGTATATCTAGAGCTGCTATAACAAGTGGATTTCCCCAGTGTGGGATCAATAAAGTCTATTTTATCTTATCTTATAAACTCCATCCATGTTACAAATACGATGTGCCATTATTTATTTATATAGTTCCACATCACCAGCTGGCATTTATAAATGTTGCAGATTTATTCTGAGGTGTGTATAGCTGAACGTTGTCCTGAAATAAAGGTTGAATATCTTGTAAGCAATTTGATTCTGCTAGCAAACTATTATTTGCATAAATATTCTCCTTCTCTTGAAAAAGTTAAAAAACTAAATAATTTTTTTTAAAGCCATAGACATATTAATTATATGCCTATGTCTAATTATAATCCAATAATTAATAATACATCTTTAAAACTACTTTACTCCCCAGTCATTTTCTCAGTTGTATTGTAATTAACTAACATCGTGTTCTACATATGTCTGTCTTCAATTAAGTGGAGAGAAAAAAGCTGATTAAAAACATCAACTTTATTTCCTTACATTTCACTAGTAAAAACAGATGCACACAGGCATTGTAGAAGCCTAATGGACACATTCGGATACAGTGCTGCAGGGATGATGTCTTTTTGTAGTCCAACCTAACTAGCATTGCTCTGGTTCCTTCAGCAAATATTCAATGGGATAAATGTGATTGTCAGAAATAAAAAGCTAACATTAGGCTATAAACGAACTACACCACGGTTGCATGACTTCAACTTTACCACCACGAAAGTGTTCAGCATGCTGATGTTTATTCTTTTTTTATTATTATTCCGGGATTTTAGGACTCATTCCTGCAGCACTCTGTACTCTTTGCAACAGCGTTTATAAACGCCATGGTGATATAAAACTATATTAACAGACATATAAAATATCAAAAGGCAGAGACAGGCAGACGAATACTATGACTGACTCACTGGCATCGATATGAATGATCACAACCATGGCTGTAGCCACAGAGTCAAGATTGGGGAGGACCAAATGTGCCAGGGTCTGAGCCCCCCTTGAAAAAAAAGGAAAAAATGTAAATCTCATTTTCTGCCAACACATGGGATGAACGTTTTATTTATTTTTACAATAAGGTGGAGTGTTGCAATGTCACATTTGCTTCTTTTCATTTTGTTCACTTGTCAACACAATTGAGAGTGATATAACCTCAAAAAATACCTTCTATTTTCCCACTTTTTAATGCATTTGAAAGCAATGACAGTCATTGTTTGACATTGACTGTACCTACTCACAGCAGTCGAGCTGCTTAGGTGTGGACAAACCACACAGGGTACACCATAATACTAGAACTGGTAGTAATAATAATGCCAATTTGTTAACTTTAATTATGATTCTGATCATTTTTTTTGTGATTATTTTGTAAGGCGATACATGGTTGTCTATATGTTTTATATCAATATATTAGGTGGTACATTTTGAGCATATCTGAGTATATATTATAATTACTGCCATGCAAGAAACCTAACAACAGTCAAGACAGATTTTTAGGTTTCAACATAAACTATACAGAGGTGTCCTTACACACTGTCACCACTAGAGGGGAATAATCACTCACTGATTAGACACTCATGACAACAAACCTAGAACTTCAACGTTAAGGCAGATACTATATTACTTCTTGTACTTATACATACTTGTTCCTGTTCTACTTAACAAGAATGACTTTCATTCACAGTTTTGTCTTATTTAACCGAGGTTTTAACTCAAGATTATCAATCACATGAATTCTTTTTTAACGAAATGAGTGACACTCATATAGATTGAGTTGTGAAAACTATCAAGTCTGTGGCGTTGCACGCAAAAACAGAAGTGGGTAATGGACCTTAAACTAAAAGCATGATAACATGATAAGCCACCATTAGGCATTTCCATCATACCTGTTAGGTGTAATGCTATAACAGTACTACAACATTTAATTTGATCTTAAAGGCACTCTATCTTTACAAAAATGCTTCCTTATGTTGTTTAATTTATTAATCAACCCGTTTGTGTTTCGATAATTTACACAGGAGTGAGGACGTGATAAAGTACAACATATTGTGTCTACAAAGGGCGTTACAACGACTGTCCAACCAGCGAATGCACAAGCGCCCTGAGGCTTTCTTCCTATTGGCTGATACGTACGTCAATCTCGGATTGCTCATGCTAGGTTGCGGAGCAGGTGAAGTGTTGACTGTGGTTCATAGGGCAACAAACAGCAGCGTACGCCGCCGGGGGACATCAATGGTGGAGTACGCGTCCATTCAGGGAAAGGTCTGAGAGAGACCATTACTGGGGCTTACATGGAGAGCTGAAAGTGAATATGAGGTTAACGTCCTTAATGATGTACATATCTCCGGTCCTGCTAGTTATTTTGTATGTATATATCGGATTTTCTGAAGCTGCACCTCGCATCAGCCCGTACGATGCGTCGCCTATCTCCAGGAAGCCCGGCTCAGCCTCCGACACCTGGGAGACCTTCCACACCGACATGCCTCGTCATTTACCCGAGAGAAGGTCCGCTCTCGGGCCTCTGACCGGACTCACACCATCGCCTGCTATTGTTTCTGCCGGCCCGACCACTACTGCTACTAGCAGCCCTAATTCTATAATTGCAACCACCTTCCAGCTTCCAACAACGGACCCGACCACCACCACTACTACCGCCACCTCTGAAACTGGAATCATTTCAGCCACAAGCGAGCAAATAACAGCGCCGATTTCCAGGTTAACCGGCGCACGCAAGAGATCCACAGATGCACAAACATCACTTTTTGCTCCGGAGAAAACGCTGCAGGCCATGGTGTCCATGGTCTCCCAGCGCACTGCTAACGATGCCTGGGCTGCAGATAACACTGGCACATCTGTTACCTCAGTAGAGAATAGTCAAGGTGAGTGCCCCGAACGCGAGCAGGAACCGCGAAATAAAACCATTCGCATGTTTTTAGGTTTTGCAAATCGGAAATTGGGGGTAAAATGATGGCCTGCGTGCTTTTTCTCTTGCACATTCATGTTCAGAAAATGAGCCTGTGTGCAGAATGAGACACCCATGTCTGATACAGGCTACTAAAAGGAGCACGGTGGTCGCACGGTGGTTTTGACGCAGAGAGCAACCGAATAAAGCAGATTACAACAATGGGCAGACCCCTCACATTGCACGGCGTACCCCTTCAGACAATCGGAAAATCACTAAATCCTAACCTCGTTAAAAACACCACTCGTGTACAGTGTACCCAGTGTGGATGTTGCTCTGTAGCGTATATTACATTGGAGGCCTTTTATTATAGAACCAGTGTGCCACATATCACAGTGGGCTGGAAAAGGGGGGGTATGAGGGGGTGTAAGGTTGATCCCCTCGTTGTTCAGTCAATGTATCCAATCCTTCAGTGCACACAGCATCCCTGCAGACCTGTGATCCCTTTGTGTTAGAGCAGACCTGTTTGATGTTGACAGGACATTAAAAGAAGCTGCCTAGATAGCTGCTTCATCCCCTCCATTGTTGTTTGCATGGCACATACAGAACAAGGCCGTCCAACCAAAATGGCCAGGCAGGCCAAGCCATGAATGAGCAATGACAGTGGAGCCCCTCCTCTCACACCTCACACATCCCAGTATCCATGTGGATGTGTTGTTCTCTAGGCAGCACAGCAGCTCAGGCTGACGCATCCATGTTCAAAATGGTTCTTTAATGGTTGGGGGAAGCCTAAGGTGGGAGTTTTAGACCATGTTCCCTCTTGCTATTAGGAACTGGAGCTTAGAAATTCAGTCTAAACTACGGTATGTACACTAGAAGTTGAATTCAGCATCCTGTTTGGGAATATGATGGATACAAAATAAATAATGTCTTCACACGTTTGCAAAATCTTTATTTCCCCTTAATGTCTGTCATCATCTCTGTCTTCAGAGACATGCTGTCTTGTGGTTGTTACTTCAGGATGGCCCTCAGCCAGAACATCAAATCCAGACTGACTTTATTTTGTATTCTGAATGACATTGGCCTCTCACATAAGGGCTGCAGTCCAGTCATGTTTTTACATTGACCCTTTGTTCTCCACACTGGAGGTGACAGGAGGTGAATTCTTGCAAAAATGCCAAATGTTAATTGTCTTAGGAAGATTTGCTGGGTTTTTTTGTCTTTTGTGACCGTGAACTGAGTCGATGGTACGAGGTACATGAAGGCGTTAGGGACTGGATGGGCATTTCTCACTATTTTCCGACACTTTGTAGGCCGAATAAGATCGGTGCAGAAATCGGAAACATGGGCACAGATTAATTGATCGTCGCAGCCCTGTTTTTAATCAACATATATTACAGATGAGGCAGTTCCCGTAAATCAGTCAGTGTTATTCACCAGCGGCCAGTGTAGGGATGGACCGATTTATCAGCATGGCTGATCATCGGGTCCAATGTTCAGCATGTTCCAGGTATAGCTACTGTTATTTTTTGCCTGTGATTGCCAATAAAATAATTTTAGAGATGTTCCAATAACATTTTTGGCTTCATGATGCCAATTTCCGATACTTGAACTTGCATATCGAACAATACTGAATACAGATCTGATGCAAGTGTGTTAAAAATACATATATGATTATTCTTTTAATAATAATAATAGTAAAAAAAAAAATTTTAGTGTACAATGTTTGCCTCCGAAATGTAGAGGAGTGGAGGTATAAAATAGCATAAAATGGATATACCCAAGTACAAGTACCTCAGAATTGTACTTGAGTAAATGTACTTAGTTAATTTTGCCACTCAGATTGTAATTTGTACTACAAATGTATATATCTGTTCCATATATCTCTTATCGGTTTCATTGATTACTAATAATCGACTCCTGTATCAGCCTTGAAAAAACCATATCGGTTGATCTTTAGCTCAGTTGGACCTCAGTCAAAATGCAGTGTGCTCCCTTGGGTGACATCATACATGACACCGTCACCTTATTGAAAGTATGTCCTCGAAGCTTAGCACTCTCCTTTGTTCCTCTGTAAAGGCCACTCACATGATAGTATCACGTCAACAAAGGCGTCACCTGGGTTAACGCCCCGCCCTGCTACCAATATGCATTCTCTGGCAGGGCAGAGGGCTCGCAGACAGATATAAGGTGTGTTTCACCTAATTCAGACATTCCTTTCTTAGACGCATCTCTCATTTTTTTTCAGTCAGACCACGTTCTGTGTGACGCTGGAGCTGAAACTGAGAGTACAGCAATTGTTTCCGTGCAAGGGCGCCTCCCACCAATGTTGTTTTCTCTGTAGCAGCAAAGGCAGGCGAGCGGGGAATTAAGCAAGAGAGGAGTGTTTGAGACGTGACTTGTTCTGAACAGCCTGCTGCTGCCCATGTCTGAGTACCTGCCAGGCTGTCACACCACTTTTACAGCAGTCAGATAAATGGGAGAGAGGTGAACTCTCTCCACTGCACACAGGTCCAGTCCAATCTACATCAAACCTGTTGTGTGGTTTTACAGATCACCCCTATCCCACACCTAGAGGAAGCCTGGTTCTAAGAATGGACTGCAGTGTGTGTGTGTGTGTGGTGATACGCATTCACTACATCTCATACATTCTCAGGCGTGATCGGGGCCGACAGCTCTTCAGTGGGCGTCACTGTAGCAAAGAGTCTGACAGTATAGTCCGCTGGCTTGCATAACCGTAGGTCTTTCTTAGTTACATAAAAGTCCAAGCAACAGGAGTGGGACACCAAGACAGAATCCATTAATATTCAGCTGTCCTTTCCTCTTTATCCAACTGCATGTGGCTGAGGCACTGTGTGCAGTCTGTGTGCACAGAAAACCATTGTTATTTAGCTCTCACATCTTATCTGTCTGTGTTCTTTGTCTGACTGCTGAGCCCCGAATGGAGACGTATAGTCAGTCGTCACTCGCCACACCTAACCTGAGATCAGATGAATAATAGATTGCCACTGTGCACTACAGGGTCATCCACATGTCTGTCATTATATCCTCTGGTTTCTTTAAGTGCACCAGTTTGAACTGTACTAAATCGTCCTTTGGCAACCCAGCAGGGCTCGGTTTACCAGGTTCACAGGACATACATTTTCAGGAGGTGTATTCATCATCATAAAGTTGTATAAAACAGATCTGATGCCAGTGTTTTTTAAAAAGCATTAATCATGCTTAAAGAAATTTACCCAGAATTTGTTTATATACTAGTGATTTGCTTCACTGAGGCAGGTGCGCATCTTGATACATATGACGCAACTTCTAATGCGATACGATTCTATACACTCCTACTGCGATTCAACACAATGCAAATAAATATGATGCTATGCAGTCCTTCTTAAAGCTGCAGTAGATGATTTTGATAAAAATAATGTCTTGTCATTTTTGCTAAAACTTTCACTATA
>NW_023339718.1:27320578-27329637 GCF_004916995.1 Morone saxatilis
ACATAGTACATGAGACGGATAATCTGGCTCTAATGGCATTTGTAAGCAGCTTGAGAAACAGTTTAGAGAGAAGGAATCAAGCTAAATATAAAATGATTGGTTACGTTTCTAAATAATAAAGGCATAGGGTCTCTTCTAATTATTATATCATTATAGTAGTTTTCTACCAATGCAAATCTTGCCACAGTTAATGCAGATTAGCCAGCAATAGCTTTTTTAATAGCTAAATGTATAATTGGTCAATCAGTAAAATGGCCCAGGTTAGATTTATACAATAAAACCAGAAGTCACATAAAATGTACATGACATGCAATATAAATCATATAAAGTAAAATAAAATGTAAATAACCACATATTGTTCAGACAGCTCATACAGTATTTCCCCATGTCTCTCCCTTTCATTGTGACACCCCTGTTCATCCACGCAGAGGGCCTTTGTAACTGCAGCAGTGGTGGTGAGGGGATCTTGGACCCGGATGAGTGTGATCAGAGCACCGGTCAGTGCTCGTGTGTGCAGGGCTACGCCGGTCTGCAGTGCGAGGACTGCGAGGAGGGACACTTCACCAACGGCACCAGCGGATGCCTGCCCTGCACCTGCGACTCCTTTGGTGCAATCAACAACCTCTGTGACAGGTCAGGCCACTTCCCCCGCTTTCTGTTGGGTTTTCATGTTGGAGGTGTATGTTTGTTGTGTCAACACACTGTAATTGAAGAGACATTTTTATTCTGTGTTTGACTGGAAAGGGTCTAATAAATTGGATTGAATTTGTATTTAGACAACACTATCTAACTTTCGCCAGATTTAGTACATGAGCGGGTAAAGCTGCAATCATCAAAACATTTATATTAACATAGAATTGAGTGATTGTGTTAAATAAAAGGAGCTGCTTATGTCTGTGAACATCTCATAAACTCATTGTTTTAGTTTTATAGCACGCAAATTAACTATTTGGTTCCGTCTCACAGCTCTCATCAGCAGGCAGCTGTTTTTTGTGTAAAAGCTCAGATAAACCCACTGTACTATATCTGCTTAGCACCAAGTGGCAGAAAGACATAGGGGAGCATATAGCAGCTAAACAGGAAGATTTGTCTCAGAAGATAGTGGAGACCGAAAACCGAGCTAACAGGAATTGAATGTAGGATTTATATTCTACTGATGGCCTGAAACATGATTCCAAATGAATGCTAATGTTTCTCCTTGTCGGCTGGACGTGTAAATAAGCAGTTTGAAATCCCTTTTGCCATAACAACTTTATAAGTTGATTAAATGTCAGAAGTTGTGTTTACAGCTTGTTCCACTGCCCTCAGATGGACAAAAAAGGATTAATGTAGGTTTAACAACCAGGTTTTTTTCCTGGATCTGCATTGTAAACTCTTAAAGCTTGATCCTGGGCCTATATAACAAACTGTCTGGCAGCCAAGCGTAGATTAAGAAACAGAAATTGTTATGTTTAGGTTTAACTAACTAAGTTTCTGTATTGTGTTAGAATTTTTTCACTGTGCAGAATGATGTATGTGCAGAGTTTGACACTTGAAGTAGTAGTAGAAGTAGAGAAGTAGACTACTTGTATATTTGTCTTATTAATATATGTCTGGAGGGCATCTTTAAGCTACCTAAGCTTAACACATGTTGTGTGTTTGGTAGTTAAGTATTTTACTGGAATATTGCTGTGGACCAAAGACACTGGTTGAACTTGGACCTGATTTGCATAAAAAGCTTGTGATTGGACTTATTTGCTTACAAGTGTATGGTGGACCAAGCTTAATTGTAATGCAAGCACACAAGTGTATGAACACTGAAGTTCACCCAGCCTTCCTGAGTAAATGAGAACCAGTGGGTTGACCACATAGTGACTGCAGTGTATGACTGACAGGCCACCACTGCACCACCACGGAAAAATGTCTAATTGTGTTTCTGTGATCTAAACTTGGTAACAAATCCTTTTTATCAGATGGTTGAGGTTTATTTTGAGTATTAGTAAATATTTTCAGGTATCGTTTTTCTGTAGCCTGGCTGTATGCATTATGTGTGCTGTGGATTCTCATGACAAAGCCAGACATTGCCTCTATAAAATGTGTGATCTACCTGAAAGTTCATCTTTTTAAAGGAGTACTGTCTTTAGCAGTAAACGTGCTGTGGCCTGCCAAGCCCAAACAGACTGTCTGCTGTGATTTAGTGTTCGTTACCTCATAAAGACTGAGAGAAGATATTCTGGGGCTCAGCTTTGCTCAGACGTTATGTTCATCATAACGCCATAGGCCTGAATAATCATTATTCTGCCCACTGAGTCAGGCCATCATCCCGCAAACCTCCCTGAAGGCTGTCGAATGTTCAGACCCTGCTTAGTCCTCAAACTCGGAGCCAGAAAACACACAGCGGGCCTTCCGTGCAGCTTCTCCACAAGTCACAAGAAATGTGACTTGGAAAAGAGGCTGCATGTGTGGGTTAGGAACGTGGTAAAAATAGAGTCAGTATTTTCTGCCTCCGACCATGAAAAGGAATGCTGCTGCTTTTGAAAAGCTTGAGTCAATGTCCACGGTGTGTGGAGGATTTGTGTTGTCATGCTCTGAAAAATACGTCACAGTATAGGCTTACATAAGCTAAATTGCTGCAAACGCAGGATGTCTTTTTCATGTTTTAAGCCTAAAATGTTGTGTGTGGAGCTCAGTGGGATGTAGGTGAAGGTGCAAGAAGCAGGGTTATTTCAGGGCTTCGAGCTTTCACAAAGTAACACACCTAATACAGTCCTTCTCAGACAGTCTGAGCCAAGCCTGGACACTGCTAACCCTGCTAGCCTAGCCTAGCCCCCCTCAGGAGCTTATCACTGTGAGTTACACAGATTAGCCAGCTTTTCTACCCCCCGGCCTTCTGCTTTAGGTATCTTTCCCATTAAGTAATGGGCAATCCAGCCAAGCTAGAGCCAGGTGCTACTTTAGTTGTGTCCGCTGCAATGACTGTGAAAACTGACACATCTCGGTACCTTGAATTAGTTTACTGTCTTCATTAGTATCATTAGTCAGTATATCATGACATCTCATCCTGCCTGGTCAAACCTGCAGGTAAATTCAAATTTTTAATGAAAAGTCCCGTAATTAGACAAAAAACATTCTTGGTAAGGTAGCTTTAGTAATTTGACTTAATTACTTAACTTAATTTTGTCATTTTTATTTGTACTGTGAAACAGTGTAAAAAGTACATAATCAGGAATGGGTCTGTAACTTCTGTAACAAAACTAAGTTAGTGTCACCTTGAATTACTAGTAAAAACTACTTAATCGGGAATAATGTTTTTAACTTAAGCGTTTGTTACTAAATTTTTTTGATGTAATCTGTTTCAAGACTTTTTTTAATTAAAAGAGCTAATTAGTGAACTAGTAAACACATTTTGTTACCTTTAGACAGAGCTAAACCTGCTGCTGGCTCCAGTTACACATATAGTACACAGACATGAGAGTCACATTGATCTCATCTAACTCTCAGCAAGAAAGAAAATGAGTTTCTATCTATTCCAAAATGGCATAACCTTTAATCTACTGCACAGCAGCCTCCATTCCTTTGGGTAAGCTTTGCGCAAAACTTTGGACCTGCTGCAGGGATTTGCCCACATTCAACACAGATGTTGGGGGATAAGGTCTGTTCTCAGTCGGTGTTCCAGTTCATCCCAAAGGTGTTGGGTGGGGTTGAGCTCAGAGCCCTGTGCAGGCTGATCAAGTTCTTCCACACCAAACTGGGGAAACCATTTCTTTACACAGCTGGTTTTGTGTATGAGGGAGTTGTCATTGTGAAACAGGAAAGGGACAAACTGCTGACACAAAGCTTACATTTTTGTCTGAAACATCATTATATTTTATAGATTTAAGTTTCCCCTTAATTGGAACTAGCCCCAGAACAAAAGTCCAGAGGGGCTAACAGGATACAGTGTAGGATACGTGCAGGTAGCTTAATGTTAATCTGTTCTTCAGTTCAGTGGTTACCTAATGTCATAGGCTAAGTAACAGACCCTCTAATTAATACTTAGCCAGTGTGCCTTTATGATTTCACTCCATCATTCTTTTTTCAAACCTTTATCAGGAGCGTTGATAGACACACGCCGTAGAGGCAGGTTCACTTCCAGATAGCTGGGAGCAGACTGACAGCATAGCTTGAGGGAAAAGTTGGGATATTTGTTCTCAAAACACAAACAATCACACATGTGTAACTCCATCTGAGCTGTTATGAAGCAGTCCCTCAGTTTGTCTGAGGCCACATTATGTAATCGCAGTACAATATATAGCTCAAAGCCAGACAGAGTCCTCTTCTAAAACACTCTCTGTTGGTGTAAAAAACCTGAGAGCTGAATTTGTGTGTGGCTTTGTGATGCTGACTCTGCTACATACACGTACTGTGCTCCTCTTAAGAATGTCCCTTACATTTCTGAGTCACTCCTGTTGTGTGTTCGTGTGTTTGTCTGAATATCTGACCAAATATACAGTAGATGGCATGACATCACAAGGAGATATTTCCAGCAGCAACTGACTGTAATCTAAAAGCTATCTAAAACATCAATGTGAACATCAGAATTCCGCATCACTTCCTTTGAATCACCTCTCTAGAGCAAATAGTTGCATAGTCATTCAGCAGTAGATAGATAGTAGAATGGAATATCAATTTGTTCTCTTTTAACCTCAACCAAGCAGAATGCACAAGAAGCCATAAGACATGTTGTATTTTGCGTAAAGATCACTCAATATACTCAAACTTTGCATTAGACTTGATTGTTTAGCATCACAAACAAATTAGTTTATGCCTATTTGCAATGGCAGTCTTAGACAGAATGTATCTGATGTCAAGAAGTTCTGTTTGAGAAGAGAATTTGAATTTCAAAATGCACTGGAAGTTGCTGTACTTTGCATTTGCACTCTACTTTGCCCTGTGATGACACTAGTTATTCTCACCATTGGAGTATGACGTTGAGGCTGCCTAACAACCCACTGTGCTCTGTAACAGCGTGGATCCCAGTGGGTAAATCAAATGGGGAAACAGCAAGCCATCAGTACAAACAAGCACTGAGCTAATTTTAGTAGCTTGGGGTTGCTGATTAACTCACCTTTCACAAGAATTGCTGATAATGGCGTGACCTATGCTCACTGCCTCGATAGGGGAAGTTCTTCTTTAGCTGACAGCAGTTTACACTGTGTGTGAAAATAGTTTTCTGTCATACAGGGGAAGTCAATTTAAATCATAACAGAAATTTGGACAATTTGGCAAGTTCATTCATTGATTCAGGGGATCAAATCCATCCAATAGTTGTTGAGACATCTCACAAAAAACCATCAATTTTAACGTCATGGTGGTGCTGAAACAGTGGTTCTCAAACTGTGGGGCATTAGAGCCTTTGCAGGTGGGCTGTGTATGAACAGGGGAAAAATATGGAGTGAAACAAAGTTGAGGGAATATGGTTTATGTAGGGAAAATAAATAAACAAAAGTTTGCTAATGATATTGTGCTGACCTTTATTTCACTACAATTCCTGGATCCTTTTTTATTAGTTTTGCTTCCCCTATTGATAAGGATTGCAAGAACACTGTGGAATGGTCAGTGTGAACTTTTTTCTGCTTCTGAAAAGTTTAAGAACCACTGTGTTAAAGGAAAGTCAAGGGATCACTAGATTCATGAGGTTATCCATTATTTGTTAAGGTATTTCAGATATTCCATTAAAACACTTCCCCGTATGTCCTGGATCAACTGTGTTAATGTTGGGTAATAAAACACTAATCAGTGGCAGTGGCACACATAAATATTGCCAAACCAATTGTCAAGTGTCCTGGGACACTAAACCTCACCGAAACCCAGACTAATGAAATTCCTTCAGGGTTAGCAGCTCTTTAAAGCCGTGTGCCATCTGTAATTGTATCCTTATTCAATGTTCTTAACATCCCTAATGAGATTTCCCCCTCTTGTCCTCTCATAATGTGGCATTTCGCCTGCAGTCATTCCGCAAGTTATGTGATTTAAAATGGACACACACTGTTACCCAATTTGTTGAGTTAGGTCATGCCAATATTTGACAGAAGAGCTGTATTAACCACTTGTATCTGTCATAACAGTTGTATCAGTGCTGTATTTGGGTCAGCTCCTGTGGGCATTGTCTGTAAGGCAATTCTTTTTACCATATTGTACGGAAGGCGCCACATTCTGTAATGAAATATTGATCGTGGGTGCAGATGTTTCCGCCTCTGTGTCACTCTGCAGTGGATGCGTTGTTGCCATCTATGTGTCTGTTTGGTATTATTTGACTGTATTTGCTGATCATATAAGTGCTGGGGACAGAGAAAAATCACTGAAAAAGCCTGAATTCATATTTTTGGCTAAAATGTCTGTAAGATCAAACATATGGCCAACTAAACAGGGTACAGGAATAAGGTTAAAGTGTAGCACTTGTTTTTATTCGAGCATTTGAGTGAACGTGTGTCGCTGCCTAATTAAGTGGAAACAGTGAGCTGATTCGCAGCATCCTGCTGTAGTGGAGTGCAGGGCCACATGTCTGAGTCTCTGACTGATGGCTGTACTCAGAGGACCTGCAGTGCCTGACTGCGCTGCCCCATCTGTGGCTGGGTGTTCAGTGCTGAGTACACATGTGCAGGGCCAGTACTGCTCTTTGATTAAATGCCTATTAGTTATGTATTATACTGTAATGTTTTTGGTAAATTAGCGGTTCATTTAGAGGCCTTTCTACAGTTGAACACACAATTGTGTTAGGAGTGTCACTCTTCTTAAAGGAATAGTCTGATATTTTGGAAATCGTGCACCCTGCACTTCCTATACACAGGTGGGATGTGTTTAGCTGAGCTAGCTTAGCATAATGACTGTCAGCAGAGAACAGATCACATGTCTTTCAGCTTTGTTGCCTAACACACCCTTTCTGGATTTGGCTGCTCACACGGCAATGCAACTAAACCTGCTTAGCGTAGTTCCCTGTTTATTTCGAGTGTTCACCTCCAGTTAATTATTCCCGTGATCACTTCCCTGTTGCAGAGAGGATGTTTGCTCTTATCTGACACCAGTGACAGCCCGATGGCCAGCTGCCGCAGAATGGGGTTAAGCTTTGTCGCCCATGTAATACTGACCTACTTAACATGTAGATCTGCACAGAGCAGTGAAATCACACCAAAACAATAACAACCCCCTCCTCCCGGCCAAGAAGGCACACATTAACACCAGGATTAGTGATCACAGAGGGAGGAGGTTTCAGCATCTCATTCAAGCCTCATCTTTGCACAGGATAATAATCTGTCCTCCAGTAATTTCTATTTTTTAGTTTCATTTGAGTTAGGACTGCATGGTAACATCATATTGCAATATTTTGACAGATATTGTAATTATCTATTATAGTATATATTAATTAATAGATAGTGAAAATGATCACTTTTGCAACACAAATGAAATTTTCACTGAAATTAGAAGATTTGGGGGGGGGGGTCTGTACCGAATAAATTTAAATCTGGAGAACAAGATTTGTAGACCAGGCTGTCTCTTCAGTACTACAGAAATGAGAATGTTCACTGTAATTATTATAACTCAAGAAAATTGTTGAAACAGATTACGTCATATCACAAACTCAATTTTGTAAGTTAAAGATTCTTGATTAAGCAGCTTGTACTAGTAATTTTAGTGACACTAACTTAGTTTTGTAAGTAACAGAAACATTCCTTGTTTTCACAGTACAAATGAAAATTCCAAAACTAAGATAGTGTCACTTAAAATGACTAAAGCTACTTAAAAAAGGAATGTTTTTAACTTACAAAATTTAGTTAGTTTTACTTTACTCATTTTTGTTGTAATCAGTTTAATAAAAGTTGAATTAACTATCTGGTATTAGAGTGTACACAGTGATAGAGGATTGTAGTGGCAGTGTGGCTCAAGGTGCTGACATGCTGCTTATACACAAGACAAAGTTACACTGATCACAAAATGATCTCCTATGTCAAAAATAGTTCCATTGGTGGCTGTCATAAGCAAAGTATTTGCAATTTGATGAAGGTCTTTTGTAAGCTAAAACATGTATTGAAGTTTCAATGTGTAGGTTTGAATGATTAGAATAGTTGATCAACCAATCACAGGCCTAGAAATCCCTCAGACATCCAAAAAGAAAAAAGTCAGTCACAGCAAGGACAAAAAGGGCAAGGAGCACTCCCAGAGGTTGCCTTTCTCATCACATCACTGCTCCTTCTGTAATGAGCCTGGGGTTAATATGTGTAAATGGAAGTTATTTCTAATCCTTCCTACCCCCTGCAGGCTTTATCACAGCTTCAAGCTTCTCACTGTTTACTCTAACTGCTGATCGGGGAATAACAAGAGTTTCTTTTTACTTAAACATAGTAAGAAATCGGGCGCCCGGTTGGCTCAGTCGGTAGAGCTGGCGACCCATATACGGAGTTGCTGCAGCGGCCTGGGTTCGAATCCGACCTGTGGCCCTTTGCTGCGTGTCATCCCCTCTGCTCTTCTGCCCCCTTTCCTGTCTATCTCAGCTGTACCTATCAATAAAGGCAAAAAAAAAAAAAAAGTAGTAAGAAATCAATAAAACAGTTTCTCATCACAGCCTGATGTATGAAGGAAGTGTATCAGACTAATGTTTACTGCCAGGTATGTTTTCATTTACAAGGAATTTGCCTTGGTATATAAGAATAGAACAAGGAAAATATAAATAAAGATGAAAACAAGTACTGCAAGTCAAGAAGCATAAATAGAAAATTGACAATGATATGTGAAAAAAATATAAAACAATAGTGTACAATATGACTTCTGTTTTAAATGGTAGCTGTACAGTTTGGTGCAGGAATGTACAAAATATCACAGTACAGGGTTTCCCATGTGTCCCAAAATATTCTGGAAATATCTATGTTGGTCTGGAATATTGTATTTTAAGCCCCTCACTCAAACTGCCTACATAAACCATATTTTGGTTTGAAACTCGACTGTTGTTTTTGTGTAGTGTTGCTGTGTGGGATAACCACTTTAAAAACTGGATCCTGACAGTATTAAGCATAAAGAATATTTGCAAGAAACATAAATTGGCAATA
>NW_023339718.1:27329737-27338218 GCF_004916995.1 Morone saxatilis
GGAGAACCTGCAGGAAGTCAAGTGTGGAGTCAGCACAAGAGTCTGTTAGTCAGCTGTCAGGGCTGCAGTCCAGAAATGCGTAAAGGTCACAAGTAAAGCACATAGAGACGCTTCTCAAGTGATGTGCCTTTTTGAGGATTCACAGTCAATTTCAGCAATTATTATACAGAGAAATGTGCTCAGTGATGAGGCTTTCGGTACAGACGTGTACTTTGACATTTTCTCAGCATCTATATTTTTCCACGAGGAATGACAAGCCGCTTCCATCAGACAGGATCCATCTTACTGATTTGTCACACAGGCTCTCATGCTTGCTGCAGAAATTTGAATTATTTCACATTTCTAGAGCTGAAAAGACTAGAAAGGCGCTATACAAGTACAGGTTCATTTGCCATTTACCATTTACTAAGAATAACATGACATTTGTCTAAAATGGCATTGCAGAAGGATGAATTTTTGATTCATAAAATTTTGTTTAAAACAACAAAAACATTTAATTTAATGATTTAATAGGGACATATTAACTACTGTTGTTGAATAATGATGATAAACCAATTAATATCATATCAATAATTCAGACTTTAAATTTCCAGTTTTTTTTTTACCAGTTACCATTTACCAGTATGGGCATGGAATAGGTGTTGAATTGCATCCATAATGGTCCTAAAAAGTCTTAAATTTGACCTGTTGAAACCTGCAGAAACAGTATACCCCTAATCTCCAGACCTTCAGTACTAAATATTTACTCTCCAGGAGGCAATCTGCCATTTCACATAAGTGAATTTTATAGTTTAATTAATTATTATTAATTATAGCTTTTTGAAAGGAAGCACTTTACAAGGAGTGAGTGGAGATTCTGCTCACTGTCTCTGTGACAGTTGGACATTGTCTCTCTGACTTACATTTAATCAGGGTCATGATGCTGCATGTGGATATTTTTTGCTTTTGTTTGGATGTGTGTGTTTATCCGGGAGAATGAGGACTGTTGATCTCCCAGCCTTGTCCTCAGCAGAGCCCACGCCCCACTGAGCATCGCCTTGGGCCTCCTGATTTGCATTAAGTGCAGTTGTTTTAACAAAGCCCCATTTGTACGAGGACCCACGCACATGCTCACGGACAGTGCTCGCAGTCACTCATGATTTACTTAAACTGTTTTGAAGTCATTGTCCCCAGATTATGAGTCCATTGTCTGGGTTTGAGGGGTGATCAGGCTTGACTTAAGCATTGTACTTTTCCTAGGAAATTACCTTGAGTGTGAGTGGGATGAGAGAGCCGTGGATGATTTTACTTTGGGGAAAAATAAAAAATCTCCTGCTGCCTCTCACTTTTCCCTCACGTATAAATGAGCATGCAGCATATTTAACAGCCAGCAACACAGGATGGTGAAGATCCAACCTGAAACAGACACATTAACAAATGAAATAAGTCGTGTGTGTTATTGCTGAAGAGCTCACATGCAATTGGATTTAACTTTGCTGGAGCATTCTTGGAGGCATTATCTGCTGAGAGCAGTCAGACCTTGTTACGTAAAACACACAAAGCCAATAAAAGGCTTTAATGTTCAATGCTCTGATTTCTTATGTTTCGTTCTGTTTATAGTTATTTCACACACCATAGATTTAGTATTGTGACCTTAACATATAATTAGCAAGACATTTTACAGTGTAAAAATCAACTTCTCACTGCTCTCTGGTGGACAAATTAAGTGAAGGTGACACTTTTTATAAATTACCTGAAACATAATTTGGCATTTTAGTACTGCAATTCAGCTGGGATATACATTGATATCGACATAATATCACCCATCGTATTTTTAGTACCCTTCAGTATTTTTTAGTGCCCTTCAGCTGCCATCACTATAGGAGCAAGACTGTGTTTGTAGCCATTTCCACAAATTGCTTATTTACATAGATACTGAGGATTAAAGATTACATATGCTTCTTGGAGAGACTGAATATTGACCTTTTTAACTTTGGGACTGTATACTGCAAAAACAGCACTTCTAGAAAAGAGGCAAATATTGTTAAATAATTATCAAATTTTCTTGTATTGAGCAAAAAAAATCTGTTTTGCTTGGCTAGAATTCTTAAAACTAGAATACCAATCTAGCCACTCAAAGACTGTAATGAGTCTCAAAACAAAAAGTGCAAGTGGTATTACTCTTAAAATAATGAAAATAATCTGTTCCTCTGCTGGGATATCATGCAGACCATTGTTGTAATCTGTAAAAGGTTCAATCTAGCTCAATATTAGTGTAATATCTTATTTAGACAAATTGTTCTTAAAACAAGATTACTTTTCTAATGCAAAACTTTCTTGACAAGATTATTTTTCTTTTTAGACAAAAAAATAAGACTCATTGCACAGAAACAAGGCTTTTTTTCTTTCCTGAGATTACGTTTTTTCGCAGTATAGTGTGGCTTTTTTAAAATCTCAGATTTGTTCGAGATGCACACTATGGTTAATTAAAACTGTACACAGTGAGGTGTGTTGGTTATCCAATATATATAACTTTGCAACATTGTTTTTGAAAAAATTGTTTGATCACCACATAATGAATTTGTTGTATCGGGATGGCAGCAGAAATCTCAGAACTAGGTCAAATTAAACAAAAACTATGTGTATAGCTAGATTAACACTAGTGGTAGGTAGGTGAGGTTGTGTTATCTTGTGATTTTGGTTGACCAATCCTTTAGATACAGACTGAATGACTTCTTAGGAAATGCACGTGGGGAACAGGTTTTATGCACTGCCCAACATGCCAAACATTTTAGTGGAGAAACGGAACTGTAAGTGACTCCGGCTGCTTCATACCTGGAGCAGAGCTATAGGAAGCAGATGGATGGATGGGAGAACCTGCAGGAAGTCAAGTGTGGAATCACCACAACAGTCTGGACGTCAGCTGTCAGGGCTGCAGTCCAGAAAGCAAACACACACGGCTCCCTTCACACCTTGGCATTCTGTTGCATTAAATGAAAAGCTATCTGTGTTTTGCACACTATTGATTCTGTCTTCTGTTCTGCCTCTTTCAGCTCAGGGATATGTGTGTGCAAGACGGGAGTGTACGGACCCAAGTGTGACGAATGCCACCCGGGGTTCTTCCACTTCAGCAGCACTGGTTGCCGGCCCTGCCAGTGTCACAACCACACCAACTACTGCCATCCACAGTCGGGTGAGTCTGCTGAGGACATAGAAAATATTGGCATGATGCACTGTGTCACTTTTCTAATTTAACTGACTGGCTGCTCTTTTTTTCTCAATAACACTCAATCAGAGTCAGCGTTGGTCACCTTTGATGGAATGATTTTTCCACAATGTGTAGGATCTATAAAAGTTTGCATTTAAAGATTTAGATTTAATTACATTAAATTAAAAAAAGAACATAATGCCGCAGCTTTACCTTATCTATATCTGTGTACTCATTGTAAGCTCATGGGGACACCAGTTTTATTGTTGAGTAAAGTCGAAACAAGCAAAGAGAGTAGGAAAAGCAGCTGTGATGTATGGGTGTGTGAATGAAAGGTGTGAAAGTCTCTGTAGGAGCACTTGTTGTACAGTGTAGAGGTTCCAGGCCCATCTAACAATATCAGGGAATGAAATGGTCAATGCAGTAACAGCATCTTGCACTGCCTAGATTGACAGTTTTTAATGTTTTAATAAAGTTGTTAATATCTGCTATTCTAATTAGACTCTTTTGTTCTGTTCTGTTCAAACTAAATCTCTATCACTCAAACACTCTCCATAGCCTGCATTTCCCCTCTAAAGCCCTAACATTGGCATCACTGATCTAGGAGCAGCTCTGTTTGCTCCTTTCATCATGCAGTTATTTTACAAATGGACTCTGGCTGAAGGCTGAAGCTTAACGGTCCAATCTGTACCAGTGAAATGCTTATAGGTTCCTCGTAAATTGAACTTGAAGCTTTGTGCAGGTTAACACCTCGGCACTGTATGCTGACAGTAATCTGCTGTGTTTGAGTAGAGACTTTGGCTGTACACAAACCCTCCTGTTACGTAAGTCAATATTTACTGTTGAACCACAACAGATTTCAGTTCATAAGATGGAACTCAAGGAGACCAGGAAGTGTGGTGAATCAGAAGCAAATGGATTGTAATATGATTGA
Source organism: Morone saxatilis (assembly GCF_004916995.1). Lineage (NCBI taxonomy): Eukaryota > Metazoa > Chordata > Actinopteri > Moronidae > Morone > Morone saxatilis. Next base: position 27,333,859 of record NW_023339718.1, read on the forward strand.
AATGTATCACAAATACAGTGTGTGATTTAAGGTGTATTTATCCTCCTCTGTGTCCTTGCTCACATGCAAAGCAGGATTGCTGCTCTCCTCCCGGCAGTCAGGCTTTGAGACTGTCTAGAGACAGGCAGGAGGAAATGTGGAGGGGGTCAGGGTGGTAGTGGGAGGGGTCTAGTTTTAGAAGCCATATGTCTTTCCATTATAATGCAGGGGCAGATGGAGTGCTGTAGCCTTGCCTGGGCTCAGTGTTCACAGTGCCATGGATTAACATAGCTTAGGTTTGACAGCTCCCTTTAAAGACTGACCCTGGCCTCTCCCCAGGGCCGCTTACACAAGAACACATTGTGCAAAAGCAAATTATACAGTATCCCAAACACTGTGGACCTCAGATAAAGAGAAGATACAGAAACTTGTCATGTCCAACAGAGCAGAGGTAGACTGTCCCTACACTGACTTTTCAGACTTGATAAGAATGCAGAGAAATTGCCAAATTTTAAATAAGGATGAGTAGTTTTATGATTTGATATTCACCTCTGAAACCTTGATGCTCTATACATTTTGGTGTTGGAAATGCATTAAAGCTGCAGTAGGTAATTTGTTTTTTTTTTAAATAACTTTTTGTCATATTTGGGTTGAAAGCTTGAAGATAGTTGATTGTCTCTGGCAATGAGAGTTAACAATTCAATTCAATTCAATTTTATTTGTATAGCGCCAATTCATAACAGAAGTTATCTCAGGACACTTTTCAAATAGAGCAGGTCTAGACCAAACTCCTTTCAATCAATCAACTGTCTGTCTGTCTAGGCTCTGATTGGTTGTTTTCATTCAGGCCCAGTGAATTCTTGCAAATGCCATTTGGAGCACTGGTTAGAGCCAGAGGAACCAGATTTTTTTAAGTGACCTACTGCAGCTTTAAATCAAGTTGTTTCAATGTAGCACAATACCTATAAAACTCATTTAGCCTCATTCTACTCAGGAAACCATCATTTATCAACAAAACCTGCATGAAAGCTGTTGTTTCTCCTCACTAGTCCATAACTTCTCTTTAACCCACAACTGAACCTTTAATGTGCAGCTTTCAGCAGCTGATTTGACTTATTATCAGCTCCACTGTTGACATTCAGTTAATGTATGGGTTAAAGGGGAGCCTGCAATCTCTTTCAAGGCTCATGATTGAAACTGCTGTTGCATAATGTTGTCCGTGGACAGGTTCCGTCATGTCTACATAACCTCTATGTATGATTATGGAGGCACAACAGCTCAACCACAAACAGCAGAGCAGTGATACCATCACAAATATTTACAATAATAACAATTTATGACTTATTATTATGAGTTATTGACATTCGGACAATATAACTTTTTTTATGCAAGTGATGTAAGTAATGAAATGTACAAAAGTCAGTATTGCAAGGTAGTTTAAAAATGTGGCAGTGAATATGCTAACTTCATGTAATATATGAAGCCAGAACTAACTCTGGATATCTGAGTTTCAAAAACTGTTTACAGCGAGTGATTCGCTGACCCTTTTTTCCCCCGGGTTCACTTCTCGGGTATCATACAGGCTGTCCTATCCTGTTGATGGAGCCTGCAGGCAAGACTTTGGGCTAATATAATACATCTACATCTTCTGCATGTTTAAAATAATAATTGTGTGATATGATCAAAATCTCGAATCCAGATATAGGTAATTCAATATCCAAGGATGCACAATTTCTTTAAATTCAGTGAAAAATTGTTTATATATAATGACCACATGGCAAATTGTTGTGCACATTTTCAATTAAGCATATAACAAAATATAAAATAATAATATATAAGTATTAAATAAACAATAAAGAATAAGATATGATACAGATGCAACACAAGACAAATAAATTCTGCTTAATTTGAACTAACTAATGGGCTGTGGCCAAAGTCACGTTAGTGGTGAAAACTGTTACTGTAAACTGTAAGTCAATTCAGTTCAGTACACAGTGGGGAAAAATTGGCACCTGACACTTCATCATGAACCCTTAATCATTGAAAAAGTTCAATACTAGGCCTACTGGTAAATTACATGACCCTTATTGAGCAAGTGCTATTCTGCCTTATTAATAAAATCTCCTGGAAAATGATTTCTTTAAAAGAGTCGAAACCTAAATCCTATACACTGGTCCTTTGTAAATAAAAAAACTTTGATCTAAACAATATTTTTCATTTATTTATGCTACCATTATTATGGACAGAATAAGCATCATAATTTGTTATTTGCTAAATTGATTTGATTTTTTTATGACTGGATATGTTTTTAGTATGTGTTCCCTCTCTGCTCTTGCAGAAAAGAACTTGATTTCTATGACATTCCTCAATATAATAAAGGTTAGAATAATAAGCAAGTTTTTCTTAGGGTAAGAGTGGGTGGATTGATCATGTTTCAACTCTTTTTTGTGTTTCTGTAACATGTAATTGATAAAACTCAGCAACGTGTAGCGATATACGAAGAAAACCTGATAAGGTCAAGGTGATGTGGCACATAAAAGATGTCATTCTGTGGTTCTAGTGGAGCAGTGAACACATGAAACTTTGTAATGTTGCTGGTATGAAATGGTCAGAGAGAAACTGAACACCAGCTGCTAGCTGCACCACTCAAAACTCTGATTAATTTATAAAAAAGGTAGCGAGAGTTCTATAACCACTTTGTGTGCAGATCCAGGAAATCCCCCTATAATCATGTGACCTTTGTTCTGTCATCCAGGAGTGTGTCTGAACTGTGAGGGCAACACCCAGGGATCCAACTGCGATGAGTGTAAGCCTGGTTTTTACCGCAACCCTGGAACTGCCCTGACTGAAGCCTGTGCACCGTGTCCCTGCTCCAACTTCACCTCCAGCGGCACCTGTCACACCGGTCAGTCCCACGCTGCTCACAGCCACACGTCAGGCCATTAGCTCAGTTCTTGATCCTTGTGATTAAGCAGGTTTGTCTTCACTGGCTGGATACACAGCATTAAGTCAGTGCTGATCCTGGGCATTCTGACACTGATAATGTCTTAGAAACGTTTTCCTCTGTCAAACTGTGCCCTAGAAGTGCTTTAAGTATCTCAACGTGACATCAGGGCGTCGACCTTTGGCCAGTTATCTAAGGTAATAAGAGAAATGCAGTCAAAGGGAGACGAGATGAAAAGGAGAGAAGCCAACGATGCACAATTATTTGCAATATTATCAAAATATGGCCGAGTGCATCCAAATCACAGATGCTGCAGTTTGTTTGGTAAAGGTCAAATGTGTGACAAACAGCATTATAATGAAGTACTGTAGTGCTGCAGAGATCCCCTTATCTACAAATGTTGTTTTCTAAATTTAATAAAACATGTTTGTTTGGTACAGACTCCAACAAATGTCACATCATCATGATTTCATAGTTGTAAAAATTACATTTTTGACCTCACCTGAAAATGAGAATCATTGTGTTTCTGTTAGCTTAGAATGAGCTGTTTTTATCTACAAAGGGTGCGGATCCTCTTCTACAGAGGGCTGCCATGTACCACCATGTTTCTACAGTAGCCCAGAACGAACAAACCAAACACTGGTTCTAGATAGGGCCTTTAATGTTTTTTTGTCCCCAACCACTGTAATTTCTCCTGCACGTTTGGAATGGGAGGGTGAGGTGAGGGTGTTGCAAGTGCATCAGTTTTGTAGAAGCCTTACACTCAGAGTCCAGAGAGTTTGTGTCAGTTGTGGTTGGTTAAAACCATTTGATGGTTTTTACGGCATTACCAACTCAATCTCACCATGAACACAGAGCAAAGCTGAAATTTAAATTCACTTCCATTAGTGAACTGAGAGGCCTTTTTACCTTCAAGTACTATTCACATGAATAATTCATGAATCAACACATCTCTAGTGGCTTAACGCTGCAGAAAAAAATCTGCTCTCCAAATGTCTCTAACCAGACAAAAAAACCTGCCAAATTCAGCTATTAGTTCCAGTCTCTATTCATTTACTTGTGGAGAGAGGTGCATTTACATATCTGCCTCAGAATCCACATTGATTCTGTGGTGACTGATTCTGCACACCACTCCCTAATGTGACCAAAATGACTGTGACTTTGACAGGCTGTTGCCTGTTTCCAAAAAGGCATTTACGTACATCTAGGTTGGCTTCGTCTGTTGTGCACCCAACAGCACACTTAATGAACAGCAACTGATGTTCTACAAGGAGTTTTTTAATGGTTCTAAATTTCTCCAAAACAACTGGACCCTCTAAAAAATCTGAATAAAGCAGTTCCACCTTAAAAATCCCTGTTTCTCCCATGCTACTGGGCAGACAAAGGACGTTCCGGAAGGTCTGCGAGCCGAGGGTCTGCGAGCCGAGCTGCTGCTAA
>NW_023339718.1:27338318-27341531 GCF_004916995.1 Morone saxatilis
AAACAGTCAATGTATGACAGCTTCTGACAGACAACACAACTCTGACGCAGGCACAAAGGGGATATGACGCCATGGACAGGCGAGCAGTGAAACACAGCTTTACCTGATTAAAATGACAAAGTTTGAACATTGTTGGAAACATTTGGGATAATGGATGTACACAACTCAACTACATACAGAACATACAGCCATCAGTCATAAGATTGTAAGCACTGGCAGTTGAAGTGAATAACACTGATTATCTGGTTATCATGGCTCCTGTCAGTAGGTTGGATAAATTAGGCAGCAAGTGAACTTTTTGTCCTCAAAGTTGATGTGTTAGAAGCAGGAAAAATGGGCAGCGTNNGTGAGGATTTGAGCGACTTTGACAAGGGCCACATTGTGATGGCTAGACTGGGTCAGAGCATCTCAAAAACCGCAGCGCTTTATGACCACCAGCGTGCCCAGGTGGTCATAATGTTATGGCTGATGGGTGTAGGTCTAGTGTTTATAGATATTGTAATGGGGAAATGTTACACATTATGGCTTTAATGCCTGTCATCAGGTCAGATTTGGTCGGATTCCCCTTGAAATCAATGAAATTATATGGTAGGTAGAAACACTACCACTGTTATCACAGGGGCTGCCAAAATCAGCACAAAATGAAAATTCCTTGTAGGGGCTTTCAGTGTTTCTATTAATTTACAAAATAAAATAATCTTCCAGAGTTTCAGAACTAGAGTGCTTTCGATCTCTATTTTTTAGACAGTCTGGGATTAACCATGACCTTCCTGTATGACCCCACTTCTTTCACCTCCAGGCTGCTGCTGTCCTACTTACACAACATACCCAAAGGTCTCTGTTGGGGTGGGATCTGGGTTAAACAACAGTCACGGCCATATTCCTAAACCACCTCACTACTGCCTCACTACTGCCTCACTACTGACATTTTATTTTATAACAGCTTAACTAACCATAAAGGTATGCACCTGTTCAGTGATAATGCTTAAGGTACGCCCTGTGCTGTGTGAAGTTTGATGGATTCTTGAATTCATGTTACTGCCTGCTACTGGCATGTCACAACAGACACCAGAATGTATTTTTTTATATCTAATCTGCCAGTCACCTACACACCCTATGTACACCCCCTCCACTTAAAGCATCCATAAGCTGTATGTAAAACACGCCTCTGGGTACGGAATTTACTGAGTTTGCTCTACAGTGTTTGCTGTTAGCTAAAAAACAGTCTCAACCATAAATTTCTATTAGGCCACACATCTCAGATAGAATCCACACATCAGTTAAATGTCTATACCCAAAGTTAACCCACTTATCAAGTGACCTGGTTCGTAGTGTGTTCACGTGAATATCAAAACTATAGAATAACCCAGTTAGGTTCATAATGATTTCTGATTACCCCTGTGTTAAACAGGCCAAGGAAAGCACTGCTTATTTTCATTATCATTCATTCTACTTTTTGGTTATTTGACAAATAAATAAGTCTATAAAACATCAAAAACTGTCAACAAACCCCATGCAGTGTTTCAAGAGCCCAAAGTAATGTCTTCATACATGGTGTCATCACAAAAACCCAAAGGTATTCATGGCTATGGCTGCAACTAACGATTAACTATGATTTATCGTTTGGTCTATAAAACGTCAAAAACTAGTGAGAATCACCCAGTCATTATGCTGCATTCCCAGCAAGGCGAATAAAATGATTTGTGTGAGTAGATAACATGCAAAGATGTATCAGATGTAACTAACTAACAGTTTATGTGAATTAGCTAGCTAATTCTATATTGCGATTCTGCTAAAATTGCGATTATTGTTCAGCTCTAGAAAATTGTCAGGAGGGCCACTCTGTATAGCGGTGTGTATTTTTAGCTTTCGTCATTTTCATACACTGAACCAGTTTATCAGGTTTTGCAGCCACTGTAGTTTCTCCTTCATGCTCGGAAGGCTGAGCTGCATTCAGATGATTGCAATCTGCAACTATACCACTAAATGCCACTAAATCCTACACACTGAACCTGTTGATTGACTAATATATTAATGGTATATTAACTAATTGTTTTAGCTCTGGACCAAACCTTTTGATACTATTTTGCTGGCAGACAGGACACCAAAGGTGGAAGGGGAGCTTGTGTGACCTGGTTTATTTGTGTTAACAGGGGGTTTAGTGAAAAAGCGATTAGCTCCAATTCCAAGACCTTAATTACAGTGTGGCCAGGAGCCATGTTACGCCACATACAACGTGTCATCAGCCTTTAATGGTTGGTTCATCTGGCTCACACATCACACCATGACACAGTGACTTCTATCACAGCTTATCCACGTCAAGCAGCTCCTGAACCATCTCCCCAAACTGCCTATTGAGGTTTTCATTCAGCATTACATCACTGTGCTCACTACACTCACTTATTCCTCATCATATTCTATCACCTTGCCCTTCCCCTTTCTGGACCAATCATCGACAGCGTTGCCATGTCCTGACTCTCCCGCATTGGCAGGGGCCTGCATGGCAACAGCCATGTATGGATGCACTTAGGCTGTCAGGTTAGGTTTGCCCCTGCCAGGGGCCACAGTGGAGGTTGCGCAATGTGGGAGGAAGGGGAAGGGACACGAACCAGGCTGAGTTGAGCTGGGAAAGCATGAGCACAGCTGGGCCATTTCAGCGCCAGTCAGGCAGCAACAGACTGGGGGGATGGGCACCATCACGTTCTCTGTTCAGACAGAAACACCGTAGGAAGAGCTGTGTTAGAGAGGACATGATCAGAAATATGCTCAGGATCGTGTCCACAGAGAGCCGCTCTTATGTTAATAGTGTGTAAGTCTGTGGAGGATGCTTTATACTAAACCCTGGAGCTGGAAAGAGAAGCAGTCTCCAAGCAGAGGTTGCCCTGGCAACAGTGACAAATGAGAAGATGCCACAATGCAGTATCATGGCTCCACACTGGAGGATAGATGCTTTCTAATTGTGCTGATGAGGCCTGTTGCAGTAAATGAATACCCCTCCATACTGACACACACAGAGGTAAACTAGAGCATTGCAGTAGTTCAGAATGTGGGTCACACATGTGAAATCATCCATGTATGATTGTATCTTTACTCTGTGGTATAGGATGGCTGGGCTCATTCAGTTCATCCTGAGGTTTATCAAATGTTGTTAATTTTTTTAGCTTCTGTCTTCTTGTCTTTTTTCTTTTCAAAGTGTGTGTGTGTCAGAAGTGT
>NW_023339718.1:27341631-27347056 GCF_004916995.1 Morone saxatilis
CTTGAACTACTAATGCAGCCTCATTACATCTACTACTCCTATCACTACTACTATTACTTCATCTGCTTTATTATTAAAATATTTTGTAAATGTACAACGTGCTATAAAATAAAAGGAATGGCTCACACTATTAAGCAGTTATAAAGCAGGCTTTTCAATAGTTGCAAGAATTGACTCTACAACAGTACCTAAAAGCTCAAACTAAATATACCTGATGCTGGTCCATTGTAAATAAGACTGAAAAGGTTCCCCTTGGGAACACAGTGCTGCTGAGACTAGTGCACTAACATGCTGTAGTTCCTGTTTACTGTGGCATCATATTACCAGGGACCGGAGTTTGTACGTGAAAGCTGACCCTTTGATAGACATGGACATTGCTGATGAAGAATGATGGTCCTCATAAGGAGCTGGGTCAATTCAAATTTAAACTCCAGCTGAGCCTTTAAGAAGCCTACTTTAAGATCTTATTTATGTTCAGGTTCAAGTTCAGTGCAATTCATCAATTACTCATGGAACCTTACTGAGGCATGGGTATGAATACTAGGTATTAGAAAGGAGGAAAGGACTGTACATGTTGATGACCAGTATAGAGTAAAGTCTTAGTATGGTGTTGTTGTTCTACCATTAGCCTCCAGATCAATAGCCATAGATGTCAAATCTTGTATAGCGCCTTTCTAATCTTCCAAAAACTCAAAGCACTTTTACACTACGTGCCTTTCACACACATTCACTCAGTGATGGCAAAGTCCATCGAGCATTCATACACATTCACACAGACCGCACAGCATCGGGAGCAATTCTGGGTTCAGTATCTCGCTCAAGGATAATTCGACACATGTCTGGAGAAGCCGGGGATCAAACCAACAACCTTCCGATTAGTGGACGACCTGCTCTGCCTCTGAGCCACAGGCGCCCCATGTCAAGCAGTCTGTGTGCTGAAATCATTATCATTATTTTGCAAGCTATCAGTCAGAGAACAGAGTACGTGTTTTTGTGTTTATGAACCAACCCCAGTTCCATAGGGAAGTAAACAGCCTTGAGAGGAGACTCAAAGAATACAGCTTTCTCCCAGATGGATATACTTTCAGCTTGAGCCACCTGGTGGGACAGAGTTAGCTCTTTTATTAAGGATTGTCTAACTGGAGGGAAGAGCATACATGTTCACATTATTTTCCCTAAACACATAATAAAATAAATAAAATCATTTCACAAACTGTAGTTTTTTTGTAGTCAATCTTTATTTGAAAATGGTGCAGACAGCTACAAATAATTAAACAACCAACCATGTCTTCATTTACTGCACTGTGATATATTAACATAGGTGGAGGTTAAAGCTGCAGTAGAAAAACTAGAAAGATGTAAAGTTGCTTTGGGTTGGTGGCTTACAGATAGTTAATTGTTGGGTCTCATTCCCAGCATCTGTATTTGATGGAATGAGACTCAACAATCAACTATCTTTCTTGGCTCTGATTGGTTGTTTTCATTCAGACCTAATGGATTCTTGCAAATACCATTAGGAGCACTAGGAGGAGCCAGAGGAAACTGATTTTTTCACAGATTATCTGTCTCATGTATTACTGTCAGGATATAGTAAAAGTTTCAGTAAATATATCAAAAAGTTAACCTCCTGCAACCTTAAAGGCAGTAGCGGACTCAGGCTGTTTGAGGAGCAGGGGCAAAAAAAACAGAGCAGCAGCATGCAGAAAGTTGTGATGCATTTATGGTGAAACAGCTTTTTGTGAGGTTAAAAATACTCTTTCATATTTCTTTTCAGAATCTGAGCACAGAATCAGCAAACTTGGAATTTTATTACCATTTTGGCATGATAGGTGATGCTTTTGGCCTATGAGTCACTATTAAGTTAGAGGTTTGGCACTTGCCTTTAACCACTGGTAGTGGTTTTTGTTTTGAAATTTTGCATTTTTGATGGGGTTCATCATCAGTCATAAATGTTGATGAATAATATAGAACAGACCGAACAGAATTCGAGGGATTTGTACACATTTGTAACTTCACAGGAATATAGAAGATTGTATTTTCTGATTTGTGTTTTGGTATTAGGTGGAATCCAGCACAAAGCTGTCTAAAAATCATACTGTTCACCATATGCAACATACAGTATTTCGTTCTCAAGGCCCAGAAGTTGGGCCTCATCTTGTGGTTCTATCAGTAACGATGTATTTTTGTCTGTTCCTGTGCAGATCCCAGCGGCTCCCCGGTGTGTGACCAGTGCCTTCCCCAGTACAGCAGCCCATTGTGCGATGAGTGCAGCGCTGGCTTCTACAAAGCATCAGGGGTTTGCGTTCCCTGCGACTGCAGTGGGAACGCAGACCCTCAAGGCCCCATCCAGCTCTGTCACCCTGACACCGGCCACTGCCTCCGCTGCATCAACAACACCACCGGGCCCCAGTGCCAGATCTGTGTGCAAGGCTTCGTAGGGGATGCACGAGCACATAACTGCACCCGTCCTAGTAAGACCAAACCACAGTAATACCGTTGGGTCAAACGTGATTTTATACATTTAGTTAAAAATAGAATAGATAGTTCTAGAAATAGAACTATCAAAAGATTACAGTTGTATAAAAAATACATATTAAATAAAGTCATATACTAGAAGTAGAGCGGGTCATCCAGTAATTGGAAAACTGTTGGTTAAATCCCATCGACGTGTCCATGGGCAAGATACTAAACCCCAAAACCCCAGCTCCTGAAGGCTGTGTCATCAGTGTGTCAGAATGTAGACCTTTAGTGTGAAGCCCTGGACACACACACACATATATATATATATATATAGACTACAGCAGGTGTCTGCACTGACTGGTAATTTTGTCTTTTGCCACAAGATGTCACTATTTACTTTGGTTATACAAAGTTACAGGCCTGCATTGCATTTGTCTATCAGGATTTGGACTTAAACAAGTTGTCAAATAAAATCTTCACTGATGTTTCTAATGCTTCTGTCTCCTCAGCCCCCCAGCTCATTCCCACACCAGCAGATAAAACCACAACAGAGACCCCCACATTGAGTACATCCGCCCCCTCCACGCCCACCACCAGCACCACTTTGACCTCCTCCACAGCAAGAGACGTCCCGGCCTCCACGTCCAGCGGCAACACGAGCACGCCACTGAGCACTGCTGCTACCACCCAGGCCCTGCTGACCAGCCTGAGCAGCCCCACTGACAACACCACAGCAGCCCTAACCGAGGTCTCCTGGACGCAGTTCAACATCATCATCCTGGCCGTCATCATCCTGGTGGTGCTGCTGCTGCTGGGCTTCGTCGGAGGCGTGTACACCTACAGGGAGTACCAGAACCGCAAGCTCAACGCCCCCTTCTGGACCATCGAACTGAAAGAGGACAACATCAGCTTCAGCAGCTACCACGACAGCATTCCCAATGCTGACGTGTCAGGCCTGCTGGAGGACGAGGCCAATGAGGTGGCGCCCAACGGCCAGCTGGCTCTCACCACACAGGGAAACTGCTACAAGGCTTAGCACCCCACCCCACCCACCCCCAGACTGGACACCTAGATTTACAGATGACACAAAGCTGCTGGAAAGTACCAAATCCAAAGCTCCTTCATGTATGACTGCTTGTTGTTCCCCTGCTGGTCTGCGGCGCTTCACAACACTCTGAAAACTGACAGCAGATGAGATCAAACATATGGAGAAGAGACACAGAGTTTCCACTTGAAACAGTTACCCTTTTTTGATATTATTTTGTGTGTACGATCGGTGAAATGGGTCCAAAGAAAAAAGTGTTTTGTTTGAGTTGTGCCTGCAGGCGATTAGTTAGTAATTGGCATGGCGTGAGACAGGTGCCAAACATACACCTGTTCCCTGAAACAATGATCCTGACACTGGATAGAGGACTTGCTGGAGCCTAGCATTTCAGATATTTTTAAAATGGACTTTTGACTGTTTAAGTTATAAGTGGATCGCCTGAACAGTGATCTTAAACTGAGACAATGATTGTTATTTAATGAAGTTTTATTCAGTTCTTATTTATTGGTTGATGTTTCATTCTCGGGAGAAATGCTGCACATGTATGATGTGTTAATTCATGGTGTTTTATCTTTACTTGCTGTCGAATTGGAATTTGAATTGGCCAGTATGCTTTCATGTATAGTTTGTGTGTTTTGGAGAGAGTCATAGGGGAAGGCGAAGGCTGGTGGCACAAGCGTTTTTAATGACCTCATCTTTTGTTTATAGCTTTCTGTTCTTTGTTTAAGCACGCCAGCTCACCTGAAATCTACGAGGAGTGTTTCGTTTAAAGAACTACCATTTATAAACTCTCACCACTTGGCACTACTGCAGGATAGTGACTCATACTAGGCTTGCGTAAACCGCCATAATCTACTTGTAATCTAATCTGCTCTTTGCTGCCTACCTCAGCAAAAAATTGATCAAACCATTTGAAAAATGTACGTAGAGGTTGGGTTCTGTGACTCAGACTGTTGTTGTGGAGTGAAACCAGCCCCCATCAAGTTGCATCAGCTCAAACAGTGAGTTGCTGTAAAATCGATGTACTTCAAAGCTTCACACAAGATCCTGGACACTGACCTCCATGTTTTCTGTGTTGTTTAGGCTACCATTGGTTGGGTGCGCTTCATTTTACCATGGTGAATGAGTAAAGCTAATTATGGAACTAACTCCTCAGGTACTGGCTCTTTCCCTAATGTAATCACTGTAAATATGATTATTGTACAGATGAATGTGAATAGTAGCACTATTATTGTACAGGTAGAATAATGTGTGTACACTGTCACTCAACAAGCTCCCAGCCTGTCACTCTCCGGGGTGTGATGTTGCAGTCAGCCCACAGCTTTTTGTATTTTTATTTCTTATTCTCAGTGGACTTTGCCATACACACAGCTGCAGGACTAAACATGCACCACCCAGAACCCAAACAAATGATGTAAATAATACCCCAAAGTCAGAGCTCAACTCTCAAATAAAAATGGGTTTAACTGTTGTCTTTGTGTTTCTCACATACCTTTTCATCTTAATCACAAACAGAAACATGGGAAATCCATAATGATACCTAGAGCCTAGGTCTGTAATTCCAGAAATGTTACTGCAGAATGCAGTCCTGACTGACAGGAAGTATTATTTAAGTTTATTGTGATACCTGCGTAACGTCACAAGGCACAGAATTCTGGGGGCGGCAAAAGTATTGTCGTTTTTAATAAGAAGTCAGTAGGAAATGTTGGTTTGCATTAGCCGTAAGTTTTTACAGTATTTCTACTGGAGAATTTCCCCACAGATACCCAGTTGAAGCACTGAGGTTTGAGAAATGTTGTTTAAATGGAAAGTTGGCTTACAAGTTAGTTACAAGCTTAGCCTAGCTTAGCACAACTACTGGAGGCAAGGGAAAACTGCTAGGTAAATAATCATGGTACAGTATGCAACTTGTACAGTGTG
>NW_023339718.1:27347122-27347743 GCF_004916995.1 Morone saxatilis
TTGTGTCCAGCAGCAAAACTTTAGGGACTTTTAGGGACTAAAATGTCATGTGAGTCCCTTCAACAGCATGGAGGATAGGTTTTTAGGATAGTGAATCTCTACATACAATATGTAGAGATTCACTTCTTCTATAAAACCTTATCATTATGTATTAATACATTTTATTAAGATATATTAAGCAGTGATCAGCCACAGACGTCCTGACTTCGAGGTTGGTTGAATTTGTGAGGTATAAAGGTATGATATCCAATATAGTTATATTATAGATATAAATATAGCTGCTGTCTGGGGAGGCAGTGGGGGTAGTTTATTACTTTGGCAAGACTAAACCTCCATACACAAAGCCATCTTGATGGAGGGGTGTTTTGAAAGACTTGACAGCTCACAAGCTTTTGAATCATTACGCTTGTGGTTCTTTTTTATGATGTACATTGTGTTTCTTATACAGGATGTTGTAATGTCTGATAGACTGTTGATGTTGACGTTTTTATGATTTGTGCTTGTCCAGATTTTTTTCCTTAATATTTCATAACTTTCTTTCGAAATATGTGATGACAAGTCCTGGCGGCTGTTATTGTGGTTTGGATAACGCTTCAGTTAAATTAAATGACAGGAATGTTA
>NW_023339718.1:27347770-27348307 GCF_004916995.1 Morone saxatilis
TTACGTCTTTCATCTACATAGGAATGCAGTATTTTCACTTTGACAGATTGGCAGGTGTTTGTGTACACAGTCATTGTGAATGGGAATCCGCAGGCAGGCCCAGATAACTCAAAGGAATTTGATGTCATGTTGGCTGATATCTTTCTTCATTAACAAAGATTAAGATAGGAGTGTAATTGCTCCATCATCTGTGTTAGTTTGTTTGGAGGGGCGCTACCCTTCCATCACTGAAAATCAGAGTCTGTGGAAAACTAGCTCCACAAAGAGGAAGTAGGTGTTTGAGTTCAGTGAACTTGCTTACATCGAGACCAGGGTTCACACTTTTAAGGAATCATTTTCCAGGAGGACAGCACTTGCTCACACACTGTCATATTGACCTAGTATTGACCCAATCAACCTGTTTTATTTCCTCCCTTTTTATTGATTAAAGGTTCATGGAGACGTGTCATTAGTGTTCATTAGTCAGCATTAATGTGACACTGCGTTGGCTCACTTTCCTGGGATACTTTGCTGTTGATAATTTCTGCAGTCTCCAGG